>NC_080052.1:470767-513088 GCF_026212465.1 Amaranthus tricolor | reverse complement strand
AGTCATATGCAAGAAATTACATGTTAAGTTGCAATTTTAAGGGTTTTTAAGCGTTTTTGGCAAATTTGCGCATAAAGTAGCTCAAACTTGGTTTGTTTTGCACGAAACTTGGAACTTAAAACTATTTGGTATATATTATTGTGTTGAAGTGGTTAGAATTGATTATCATAGTCATATATAAGAAATTACAAGTTAAGTTGCGATTTTAAGGGTTTTTAAGCGTTTTTGGTACTTTTGCGCATAAAGTAAACTTGGGTTGATTTGCACGAAACTTGGCACACAACACTAGTTGATATATATAATTGTGTTGAAGTGGTTAGAATATAAAATCATAGTCATAATCAAGAAATTACATGTCAAGTTGCGATTTTATGGGTTTTTTAAGCGTTTTTCGCACTTTTGCGCATAAAATAGCTCAAACTTGGTTGGTTTTGAACGAAACTTGGCACACAATACTATTTGGTATAAATTATTGTGTTGAAGTGGTTAGAATTGAAAATCATAGTCATATGCTAGAATTTACATGTTAAGTTGCGATTTTAAGAGTTTTAAAGCGTTTTTGGCACTTTTGCGCATAAAGTAGCTCAAACTTGGTTGGTTTTGAACGAAACTTGGCACACAAAACTATTTGGTATAAATTATTTTGTTGAAGTGGTTAGAATTTAAAATCATAGTCATATGCTAGAAATTACATGTTAAGTTGCGATTTTAAGGGTTTTAAAGTGTTTTTGGTACTTTTGCGCATAAAGTAGTTCAAGCTTAATGTGATTTGCACGAAACTTGGCATACAACACTATTTGGTATATATTATTGTGTTGAAGTGGTTAGAATTGGAAATCATAGTCATATGAAAGAAATTACATGTTAAGTTGCGATTTTAAAGGTTTTTAAGCGTTTTTGGCCTTTTGCGCATAAAGTAGCTCAAACTTGGTTTATTTTGCACGAAACCTTGTACACAACACTATTTGGTATATATTATTGTGTTGAAGTGGTTAGAATTGAAAATCATAGTCATATGCAGGAAATTACATGTTAAGTTGCAATTTTATGGGTTTTTAAGCGTTTTTGGCACTTTTCGCATAAAATAGCTCAAACTTGGTTTGATTTGCACGAAACTTGGCATACAACACTATTAGGTATATATTATTATGTTGAAGTGGTTAGAATTGAAAATCATAGTCTTATGCTAAAAATTAAGTGTTAAGTTGCGATTTTAAGGGTTGTTAAGCGTATATGGCACTTTTGCGCAAAATGTAGCTCAAACTTGGTTTCTTTTGCACGAAACTTAGCACACAACATTATTTGTATACATTATTGTGTTGAAGTGGTTAAAATTGAAAATCATAGTCATATGCTAGAAATTACATGTTAAGTTGCGATTTTAAGGGCTTTTAAGCGTTTTTGGCACTTTTGCGCATAAAATAGCTCAAACTTGGTTTGTTTTGTACGAAACTTGGCACACAACACTATTTGGTATATATTATTATTTTGAAGTGGTTAGAATTTAAAATCATAGTGAAATGCTAGAAATTACGTGTTAAGTTGCGATTTTAAGGGTATTTAAGCGTTTTTGGCACTTTTGCGCATAAAGTAGCTCAAACTTGGTTTGTTTTGCACGAAACTTGGCACACAACACTATTTAGTATATATTATTGTATTGAAGTGGTTAGAATTTAAAATCATAGTCATATGCAAGAAATTACATGTGAAGTTGCAATTTTATGGGTTTTTAAGCGTTTTTGGCACTTTTGCGCATAAAATAACTCAAACTTGGTTTGTTTTGCACAAAACTTAGCACACAACACTATTTGGTATATATTATTGTGTTGAAGTGGTTAGAATTAAAAATAAAAGTCATATACAAGACATTACATGTTAAGTTGCAATTTTAAGGGTTTTTAAGCGTTTTTGGCACTTTTGCGCATAAAGTAACTTAAACATGGTTTTTTTTGCACGAAACTAGGAACTTAAAACTATTTGGTATATATTATTGTGTTGAAGTGGTTAGAATTGATTATCATAGTCATATGCAAGAAATTACATGTTAAGTTGCAATTTTAAGGGTTTTAAAGCGTTTTTGGCACATTTGTGCATAAAGTACCTCAAACTTGGTTTGTTTTGCACGAAACTTGGAACTTAAAACTATTTGGTATATATTATTGTGTTGAAGTGGTTAGAATTTATCATCATAGTCATATGTAAGAAATTACAAGTTAAGTTGCGATTTTAAGGGTTTTTAAGCGTTTTTGGTACTTTTGCGCATAAAGTAAACTTGGGTTGATTTGCACGAAACTTGGCACACAACACTATTTGATATATATTATTGTGTTGAAGTGGTTAGAATAGAAAATCATAGTCATAATCAAGAAATTACATGTCAAGTTGCGATTTTATGGGTTTTTAAGCGTTTTTCGCACTTTTTCGCATAAAATAGCTCAAACTTGGTTGGTTTTGAACGAAACTTGGCACACAATACTATTTGGTATAAATTATTGTGTTGAAGTGGTTAGAATTTAAAATCATAGTCATATGCTAGAAATTACATGTTAAGTTGCGATTTTAAGAGTTTTAAAGTGTTTTTGGTACTTTTGCGCATAAAGTAGTTCAAGCTTATTGTGATTTGCACGAAACTTGGCATACAACACTATTAGGTATATATTATTATGTTGAAGTGGTTAGAATTGAAAATCATAGTCTTATGCTAAAAATTAAGTGTTAAGTTGCGATTTTAAGGGTTGTTAAGCGTATATGGCACTTTTGCGCAAAATGTAGCTCAAACTTGGTTTCTTTTGCACGAAACTTAGCACACAACATTATTTGTATATATTATTGTGTTGAAGTGGTTAAAATTGAAAATCATAGTCATATGCTAGAAATTACGTGTTAAGTTGCGACTTTAAGGGCTTTTAAGCGTTTTTGGCACTTTTGCGCATAAAATAGCTCAAACTTGGTTTGTTTTGTATGAAACTTGGCACACAATACTATTTGGTATATATTATTATTTTGAAGTGGTTAGAATTGAAAATCATAGTGAAATGCTAGAAATTACGTGTTAAGTTGCGATTTTAAGGGTATTTAAGCGTTTTTGGCACTTTTGCGCATAAAGTAGCTCAAACTTGGTTTGTTTTGCACGAAACTTGGCACACAACACTATTTAGTATATATTATTGTATTGAAGTGGTTAGAATTTAAAATCATAGTCATATGCAAGAAATTACATGTGAAGTTGCAATTTTATGGGTTTTTAAGCGTTTTTGGCACTTTTGCGCATAAAATAACTCAAACTTGGTTTGTTTTGCACAAAACTTAGCACACAACACTATTTGGTATATATTATTGTGTGGAAGTGGTTAGAATTAAAAATAAAAGTCATATGCATGACATTACATGTTAAGTTGCAATTTTAAGGGTCTTTAAGCGTTTTTGGCACTTTTGCGCATAAAGTAACTCAAACATGGTTTTTTTTGCACGAAACTAGGAACTTAAAACTATTTGGTATATATTATTGTGTTGAAGTGGTTAGAATTGATCATCATAGTCATATATAAGAAATTACAAGTTAAGTTGCGATTTTATGGGTTTTTAAGCGTTTTTGATACTTTTGCGCATAAAGTAGCTCAAACTTGGGTTGATTTGCACGAAACTTGGCACACAACACTATTTGATATATATTATTGTGTTGAAGTGGTTAGAATTGAAAATCATAGTCATATGCAAGAAATTACATGTCAAGTTGCGATTTTATGGGTTTTGAAGCGTTTTTCGCACTTTTGCTCATAAAATAGCTCAAACATGGTTGGTTTTGAACGAAACTTGGCACACAATACTATTTGGTATAAATTATTGTGTTGAAGTGGTTAGAATTGAAAATCATAGTCATATGCTAGAAATTACATGTTAAGTTGCGATTTAAGAGTTTTAAAGCGTTTTTGGCACTTTTGCGCATAAAGTAGCTCAAACTTGGTTGGTTTTGAACGAAACTTGGAACACAAAACTATTTGGTATAAATTATTTTGTTGAAGTGGTTAGAATTTAAAATCATAGTCATATGCTAGAAATTACATGTTAAGTTGCGATTTTAAGGGTTTTAAAGGTTTTTGGTACTTTTGCGCATAAAGTAGTTCAAGCTTAATGTGATTTGCACGAAACTTGGCATACAACACTATTTGGTATATATTATTGTGTTGAAGTGGTTAGAATTGGAAATCATAGTCATATGCAAGAAATTACATGTTAAGTTGCGATTTTAAGGGTTTTTAAGCGTTTTTGGCCTTTTGCGCATAAAGTAGCTCAAACTTGGTTTGTTTTGCATGAAACCTTGTACACAACACTATTTGGTATATATTATTGTGTTGAAGTGGTTAGAATTGAAAATCATAGTCATATGCAGGAAATTACATGTTAAGTTGCAATTTTATGGGTTTTTAAGCGTTTTTGGCACTTTTCGCATAAAATAGCTCAAACTTGGTTTGATTTGCACGAAACTTGGCATACAACACTATTAGGTATATATAATTACGTTGAAGTGGTTAGAATTGAAAATCATAGTATTATGCTAAAAATTAAGTGTTAAGTTGCGATTTTAAGGGTTGTTAAGCGTATATGGCACTTTTGCGCAAAATGTAGCTCAAACTTGGTTTCTTTTGCAAGAAACTTAGCACACAACATTATTTGTATACATTATTGTGTTGAAGTGGTTAAAATTGAAAATCATAGTCATATGCTAGAAATTACATGTTAAGTTGCGATTTTAAGGGCTTTTAAGCGTTTTTGGCACTTTTGCGCATAAAATAGCTCAAACTTGGTTTGTTTTGTACGAAACATGGCACACAACACTATTTGGTATATATTATTATTTTGAAGTGGTTAGAATTTAAAATCATAGTGAAATGCTAGAAATTACGTGTTAAGTTGCGATTTTAAGGGTATTTAAGCGTTTTTGGCACTTTTGCGCATAAAGTAGCTCAAACTTGATTTGTTTTGCACGAAACTTGACACACAACACTATTTAGTATATATTATTGTATTGAAGTGGTTAGAATTTAAAATCATAGTCATATGCAAGAAATTACATGTGAAGTTGCAATTTTATGGGTTTTTAAGCGTTTTTGGCACTTTTGCGCATAAAATAGCTCAAACTTGGTTTGTTTTGCACAAAACTTAGCACACAACACTATTTGGTATATATTATTGTGTGGAAGTTGTTAGAATTAAAAATAAAAGTCATATACAAGACATTACATGTTAAGTTGAAATTTTAAGGGTTTTTAAGCGTTTTTGGCACTTTTGCGCATAAAGTAACTCAAACATGGTTTTTTTTGCACGAAACTAGGAACTTAAAACTATTTGGTATATATTATTGTGTTGAAGTGGTTAGAATTGATTATCATAGTCATATGCAAGAAATTACATGTTAAGTTGCAATTTTAAGGGTTTTTAAGCGTTTTTGGCACATTTGCGCATAAAGTAGCTCAAACTTGGTTTGTTTTGCACGAAACTTGGAACTTAAAACTATTTGGTATATATTATTGTGTTGAAGTGGTTAGAATTGATTATCATAGTCATATGTAAGAAATTACAAGTTAAGTTGCGATTTTAAGGGTTTTTAAGCGTTTTTGGTACTTTTGCGCATAAAGTAAACTTGGGTTGATTTGCACGAAACTTGGCACACAACACTATTTGATATATATTATTGTGTTGAAGTGGTTAGAATATAAAATCATAGTCATAATCAAGAAATTACATGTCAAGTTGCGATTTTATGGGTTTTTAAGCGTTTTTTCGCACTTTTGCGCATAAAATAGCTCAAACTTGGTTGGTTTTGAACGAAACTTGGCACACAATACTATTTGGTATAAATTATTGTGTTGAAGTGGTTAGAATTGAAAATCATAGTCATATGCTAGAAATTACATGTTAAGTTGCGATTTTAAGAGTTTTAAAGCGTTTTTGGCACTTTTGCGCATAAAGTAGCTCAAACTTGGTTGGTTTTGAACGAAACTTGGCACACAAAACTATTTGGTATAAATTATTTTGCTGAAGTGGTTAGAATTTAAAATTATAGTCATATGCTAGAAATTACATGTTAAGTTGCGATTTTAAGGGTTTTAAAGTGTTTTTGGTACTTTTGCGCATAAAGTAGTTCAAGCTTATTGTGATTTGCACGAAACTTGGCATACAACACTATTAGGTATATATTATTATGTTGAAGTGGTTAGAATTGAAAATCATAGTCTTATGCTAAAAATTAAGTGTTAAGTTGCGATTTTAAGGGTTGTTAAGCGTATGTGGCACTTTTGCGCAAAATGTAGCTCAAACTTGGTTTCTTTTGCACGAAACTTAGCACACAACATTATTTGTATATATTATTGTGTTTAAGTGGTTAAAATTGAAAATCATAGTCATATGCTAGAAATTACATGTTAGGTTGCGATTTTAAGGGCTTTTAAGCGTTTTTGGCACTTTTGCGCATAAAATAGCTCAAACTTGGTTTGTTTTGTATGAAACTTGGCACACAACACTATTTGGTATATATTATTATTTTGAAGTGGTTAGAATTGAAAATCATAGTGAAATGCTAGAAATTACGTGTTAAGTTGCGATTTTAAGGGTATTTAAGCGTTTTTGGCACTTTTGCGCATAAAGTAGCTCAAACTTGGTTTGTTTTGCACGAAACTTGGCACACAACACTATTTAGTATATATTATTGTATTGAAGTGGTTAGAATTTAAAATCATAGTCATATGCAAGAAATTACATGTGAAGTTGCAATTTTATGGGTTTTTAAGCGTTTTTGGCACTTTTGCGCATAAAATAACTCAAACTTGGTTTGTTTTGCACAAAACTTAGCACACAACACTATTTGGTATATATTATTGTGTGGAAGTGGTTAGAATTAAAAATAAAAGTCATATACAAGACATTACATGTTAAGTTGCAATTTTAAGGGTTTTTAAGCGTTTTTGGCACTTTTGCGCATAAAGTAACTCAAATATGGTTTTTTTTGCACGAAACTAGGAACTTAAAACTATTTGGTATATATTATTGTGTTGAAGTGGTTAGAATTGATCATCATAGTCATATGTAAGAAATTACAAGTTAAGTTGCGATTTTAAGGGTTTTTAAGCGTTTTTGATACTTTTGCGCATAAAGTAGCTCAAACTTGGGTTGATTTGCACGAAACTTGGCACACAACACTATTTGATATATATTATTGTGTTGAAGTGGTTAGAATTGAAAATCATAGTCATATGCAAGAAATTACATGTCAAGTTGCGATTTTATGGGTTTTGAAGCGTTTTTCGCACTTTTGCTCATAAAATAGCTCAAACATGGTTGGTTTTGAACGAAACTTGGCACACAATACTATTTGGTATAAATTATTGTGTTGAAGTGGTTAGAATTGAAAATCATAGTCATATGCTAGAAATTACATGTTAAGTTGCGATTTAAGAGTTTTAAAGCGTTTTTGGCACTTTTGCGCATAAAGTAGCTCAAACTTGGTTGGTTTTGAACGAAACTCAGCACACAAAACTATTTGGTATAAATTATTTTGTTGAAGTGGTTACAAATTAAAATCATAGTCATATGCTAGAAATTACATGTTAAGTTGCGATTTTAAGGGTTTTAAAGTGTTTTTGGTACTTTTGCGCATAAAGTAGTTCAAGCTTAATGTGATTTGCACGAAACTTGGCATACAACACTATTTGGTATATATTATTGTGTTGAAGTGGTTAGAATTGGAAATCATAGTCATATGCAAGAAATTACATGTTAAGTTGCGATTTTAAGGGTTTTTAACCGTTTTTGGCCTTTTGCGCATAAAGTAGCTCAAACTTGGTTTGTTTTGCACGAAACCTTGTACACAACACTATTTGGTATATATTATTGTGTTGAAGTGGTTAGAATTGAAAATCATAGTCATATGCAGGAAATTACATGTTAAGTTGTAATTTTATGGGTTTTTAAGCGTTTTTGGCACTTTTCCCATAAATTAGCTCAAACTTGGTTTGATTTGCACGAAACTTGGCATACAACACTATTAGGTATATATAATTACGTTGAAGTGGTTAGAATTGAAAATCATAGTATTATGCTAAAAATTAAGTGTTAAGTTGCGATTTTAAGGGTTGTTAAGCGTATATGGCACTTTTGCGCAAAATGTAGCTCAAACTTGGTTTATTTTGCAAGAAACTTAGCACACAACATTATTTGTATATATTATTGTGTTGAAGTGGTTAAAATTGAAAATCATAGTCATATGCTAGAAATTACATGTTAAGTTGCGATTTTAAGGGCTTTTAAGCGTTTTTGGCACTTTTGCGCATAAAATAGCTCAAACTTGGTTTGTTTTGCACAAAACTTAGCACACAACACTATTTGGTATATATTATTGTGTTGAAGTGGTTAGAATTGAAAATAAAAGTCATATGCAAGACATTACATGTTAAGTTGCAATTTAAAGGGTTTTTAAGCGTTTTTGGCACTTTTGCGCATAAAGTAGCTCAAACATGGTTTGATTTGCATGAAACTTGGAACTTAAAACTATTTGGTATACTTTTCTGTGTTGAAGTGGTTAGAATTTATTATCATAGTCATATGCAAGAAATTTCATGTTAAGTTGCAATTTTAAGGGTTTTTAAGCGTTTTTGGCAATTTTGCGCATAAAGTAGCTCAACCTTGGTTTGTTTTGCACGAAACTTGGAACTTAATACTATTTGGTATATATTATTGTGTTGAAGTGGTTAGAATTGATTATCATAGTCATATGGATGAAATTACATGTTAAGTTGCAATTTTAAGGGTTTTTAAGCGTTTTTGGTACTTTTGCGCATAAAGTAGCTCAAACTTGGTTTGATTTGCACGAAAGTTGGCACAAAACACTATTTGATATATATTATTGTGTTGAAGTGGTTAGAATTGAAAATCATAGTCATATGCAAGAAATTACATGTCAAGTTGCAATTTTATGGGTTTTTAAGCGTTTTTCGCACTTTTGCGCATAAAATAGCTCAAACTTGGTTGGTTTTGAACGAAACTTGGCACACAATACTATTTGGTATAAATTATTGTGTTGAAGTGGTTAGAATTGAAAATCATAGTCATATGCTAGAAATTACATGTTAAGTTGCGATTTTAAGGGTTTTTAAGCGTTTTTGGCACTTTTGCGCATAAAGTTGCTCAAACTTGGTTGGTTTTGAACGAAACTCGGCACACAAAACTATTTGGTATAAATTATTTTGTTGAAGTGGTTACAAATTAAAATCATAGTCATATGCTAGAAATTACATGTTAAGTTGCGATTTTAAGGGTTTTAAAGTGTTTTTGGTACTTTTGCGCATAAAGTATTTCAAGCTTAATGTGATTTGCACGAAACTTGGCATACAACACTATTTGGTATATATTATTGTGTTGAAGTGGTTAGAATTGGACATCATAATTGTATGCAAGAAATTACATGTTAAGTTGCGATTTTAAGGGTTTTTAAGTGTTTTTGGCCCTTTTGCGCATAAAGTAGCTCAAACTTGGTTTGTTTTGCACGAAACCTTGTACACCACACAATTTGGTATATATTATTGTGTTGAACTGGTTAGAATTGAAAATCATAGTCATATGCAGGAAATTACATGTTAAGTTGCAATTTTATGGGTTTTTAAGCGTTTTTGGCACTTTTCGCATAAAATAGCTCAAACCTTGTTTGATTTGCACGAATCTTGGCATACAACACTATTTGGGATATATTATTATGTTGAAGTGGTTAGAATTGAAAATTATAGCCTTATGCTAAAAACTAAGTGTTAAGTTGCGATTTTAAGGGTTGTTAAGCGTATATGGCACTTTTGCGCAAAATGTAGCTCAAACTTGGTTTCTTTTGCACGAAACTTAGCACACAACATTATTTGTATATATTATTGTGTTGAAGTGGTTAAAATTGAAAATCATAGTCATATGCAAGAAATTACATGTTAAGTCGCGATTTTAAGGGCTTTTAAGCGTTTTTGGCACTTTTGCGCATAAAAAAGCTCAAACTTGGTTTGTTTTGTACGAAACTTGGCACACAACACTATTTGGTATATATTATTATTTTGAAGTGGTTAGAATTTAAAATCATAGTGAAATGCTAGAAATTACGTGTTAAGTGGCGATTTTAAGGGTTTTTAAGCGTTTTTGGCACTTTTGCGCATAAAGTAGCTCAAACTTGGTTTGTTTTGCACGAAACATGGCACACAAAACTATTTAGTATATATTATTGTATTGAAGTGTTTAGAATTGAAAATCATAGTCATATGCAAGAAATTACATGTTAAGTTGCAATTTTATGGGTTTTTAAGCGTTTTTGGCACTTTTGCGCTTAAAATAGCTCAAACTTGGTTTGTTTTGTACGAAACATGGCACACAACACTATTTGGTATATATTATTATTTTTAAGTGGTTAAAATTTAAAATCATAGTGAAATGCTAGAAATTACGTGTTAACACTAGTGGAAAAAACCTCATTTGCTGCGGTTTTTTTTGCCATTATTTGCTGCGGTTTTGGCCCCCAGCAATTGTGATAGCAGCAAATAGCCTATTTTAAATGCTGCGGTTATAAACCGCAGCAAAAAATTGCATTAATTGCTGCGGTCGTGGGCAAAACCGCAGCAAAAAGTGTGTGTTAATTGCTGCGGTCATTGGGAGGAACCGCAGCAAATAAATTGGCCCATTAATTGCTGCGGTCGTGGCGAAACCGCAGCAAATAGCATATTTTTTTTTTATTTTCCTTTTTATCCTTTTAATAATGCAATAATAATACAATCACAAATAATCAACATTAATCTCTTTGTAATAATAAACTCTCGCTCGTATATATAATATAATATTATGTACGTACATATATATATATATATATACATTAAAGTATAAAAAATAATCTATACTATAATTACAATTTATCAAGGACAAATATTAGCAAGATACACGGCAATCTTGTCTTTTAATTCGCGCATCTCTTCACTTCTCAAAGGGCGTGTTTCCCTCGGAATGTCGTTTAAAACCTATATATAATATTAAAATAAAAGATTAATATAGAAATTAAACATTAGATTTTACCAATGATATATTTAATTAAGAAAGTAACAAATACTTACGGCATCTATATTTTCGACTCCAACCTCCTTCACGGCATTAATAATATCGTCCATGAACTTCAGCGCGTAGTAGCCGCAATCAACGGACCCAGAAGGTTGTTGAAAGCACTAAGAGAAAATAGATGTTAGTGTCAAAAACGGTTAAAAACGCATAAAATCGCAACTTAACACGTAAATTCTAGAATATGACTATGATTTTCAATTCTAACAACTTCTACACAATAATATATACCAAATAGTGTTGTGTGCCGAGTTTCGTGCATAACAAACCAAGTTTGAGTACTTTACGCGCGAAATTGACAAAAACGCTTAAAAACGCATAAAATCGCAACTTAACTTCTAATTTCTAGCATATGACTATTATTATCAATTCTAACCATTTCAACACAATAATATATGCCAAATAGTATTGTGTGCCAAGTTTCGTGCATAACAAACCAAGTTTGAGTACTTTACGCGCGAAATTGACAAAAACGCTTAAAAACGCATAAAATCGCAACTTAACTTCTAATTTCTAGCATATGACTATTATTATCAATTCTAAGCATTTCAACACAATAATATATGCCAAATAGTATTGTCTGCCAAGTTTCGTGCATAACAAACCATGTTTGACCTACTTTACGCGCGAAATTGACAAAAACGCTTAAAAACGCATAAAATCGCAACTTAACACGTAAATTCTAGAATATGACTATGATTTTCAATTCTAACAACTTCTACACAATAATATATACCAAATAGTGTTGTGTGCCGAGTTTCGTGCATAACAAACCAAGTTTGAGTACTTTACGCGCGAAATTGACAAAAACGCTTAAAAACGCATAAAATCGCAACTTAACTTCTAATTTCTAGCATATGACTATTATTATCAATTCTAACCATTTCAACACAATAATATATGCCAAATAGTATTGTGTGCCAAGTTTCGTGCATAACAAACCAAGTTTGACCTACTTTACGCACGAAATTGACAAAAACGCTTAAAAACGCATAAAATCGCAACTTAACTTCTAATTTCTAGCAGTTTCAATGTATGCTCTGACGGCATCTGGATCATTTCTACATTTACTACCCGAAATCGTCTCCGGACAAAACCATCCAATTTTTATTGGAGGTTCGCAAGAATTTACCTCCTCGTAAACCGCACTAAACTCACAAATAAGAGAATTTTGTTAGTAATTCGGTCATTAAAACAATTAAACAATAATGCCTAACTTGTAAGATAATGAACATCACCTCATGTAGACATGGAAAAGAGCTACGTTCAGCATCTCTCCTCTCAAAAATTGCCCGATGTCACTAGGACAAATAATTACAAACGGGTCTTCTGAAAAGCAGTATTGCTCCTTCAGCAGGGGCAACATGATTGGGTCCTCCTCACTTATGCGAGATGCACAATAATGCAGCCATTTCCAATCTTGAGAGAGATCTTTTAGCTCCTCATCAGTCAAAATTGGAGTGCTTGGCATCGACTTTGACCCAGTCGACACCTTTGCTGAGGAACCGACCTCTCTACAAGATCCCTTTGGACTCTTTTGCTATTTCAATTTATAAAATTAAATTAGTGTGAGCATGCAATTAAAAAAATAAAAATAAATAAGGTACAAATGATTCTTACCGTGTTAGTGAATCGGACCCAAGCATATGGCCATGTGACGAAACTACCTAGGGCGTCTGATAGTTTCTCAAGGCTCCATGCTGGCATTGGAATTGGGAGTGAGAAATCTTCAAACCCCTTTACAATAGTCTCCACGGCCACACTGATGTGGCCACTTGTAACAGGCACTGAATGCACTGTTTGGCCTTCTTTATTTGGCTGTGCCATACCATATGCAACCTCAGTTAAGTCGCCATCACTAGCAACACCTAACTGAGGCAACAAAAGAGAAGAAGGAGTCGCCTCCTGAAAATGGTGTCGTTTAGTATAATAAGCATCATAATAAAATTTTAATTACGCGTTGCAATTTAAATTAATAAGTGCTATTATATTTAAAAACTATGTACCTGTAGCACTGGCACCGGAGTTGGCTCCGGATTTTGAGCAACGGGGGTATTAGTAAAGAGCTGGGGTGCTACGGGGGTACTGGGCTCGGGTGTTGGCTCGACCAAAGCGTTAGAATCCCCATGTTGACTTCCCTGATCATCGACAATCAGGTCTGCCAAGTCCACAATGGGTGCACCCATCTTTTGCAACACGATGGCCAACTTCGCGAGAACGTCCTTCGTAATCTCCGCTCGGAGGGTTGCTGCTTCTTCCCGCAGTGCCGTTCGGGATTGAGTAGCAACACACTCTTTGCCGAATGCCTTCTGTAACCCCACCCGGACGCCTCCTTTTCCGACTACCCGCCCACTGTGGTCTTTCCCTAAGACCATATGCAATGCGTCAACATTGCCTTTTGGGGTGAACTCCCCCGTAGCTTCTTTTTCCTTCCAGCCCATCTGTTCAAATAAAAAGTGACATATATAGTAATTAGTAAAAGTACATCAAAGCCAAAGAATACAAAACAAATGAAGAATATACTTAATAATTTCAAAAATCACCACAGCATCAGCAACCTTCTTCGTTCCCGGATCATTAATGGTAAATTTACCACTTACATCTCGGGAATGAAGCCCGCAATACCAATCACGCACCCGATCTCCAGCAAAATTCACGGATGCGGAGGTAGTCGTAGATGAGGGCGTGGATGAACTTTGATTGGGGTATAAACCCGCATCCACCCACTCTTTTCGGACCTCATCGTACGTTTTCTGGCCTAAGCGATGGTAAAACTTCCTTTTGCTTGCAGAATCAGAAGCTTTACCACGCTTTTCCTAATTAATCAATAGAAATCGAATGTCATGTATTAGTTTAATGACTGAATCAAAAGAAGTAAATTCAAATTGGTAAACTATAATATAATATGAAATACTTACAACTTCTATGGGAGTTGTTCTTTTGGCAACAAAGGCCTCCCAATCCCTCTTCGTTATGTGACCCCATATTTCGTAAGGCATCTTCGAAGGTGCTTGCTCTCCACCTTCGTTTCCCGTTTTGACCTTTTTGGTCGTACGGGCACGGCTCTTCGTAATCCAGCCAGTTACAAGCTTGGATTTGAAATCTCTGAATCTTTCAGCAACAGCTGAAAGAAACACATTCTTCTTATCCTCATCGCTCTCGATATGGAAAAGATTCTACAAAAAAAATTTATATTTATTACTATCAATAAAATTAATTTTAAAATGAAAATAAATGAGTAAAAATAGTAAAGTTGCTTACCACAGTATCATGCCACAGAGAGTTCTTCAAACCCTCTGGAACCTCGTTCCATGCGTGCAATATGGAAAGCTTTCGGATACATAGACCCACTTGTTTTCCATATTGCCTACGCCATTTTCCGCAGGGTTGACCCAATGCATTGTATTCCAAATGCATGGGTTCTGTGACTTTGAGGTTTTTTGTAGGACCTCGCCCTTTTCTTTTCTTACTGGTAGTGGTGAGAGCATCCATTGGTGGGGCGTCTTCAGTTTCAAAATCATTGTCAATCGGTGGAGCTTCTTCAGCCATACGCTCGTATCTCACAATTTGGTCTTCTTCGCTGTCATGACTACGATGCTCATTATCCGAACTCTCAATCTCGGGGACAATTTCGTCTCTGAATAAATGCATTGTATTATATTAGTACCTGAAAAAGTATGAATAGAAATATATTAGAACATAAGCTAAGTAATATTAAGAATATGACTATGATTTACAATTCTAATACGTACGTTCAACACAATAATATATAACAAATAAGTGTTCTGTGCAAAGTTTCATGCCAAACAAACCAAGTGCTAGTAGTTAATGCACTTCTTAGTCTCTCTATGTGTAACTCTGTTTTCTCACATGAAACATGGTATACTTTTATTATTCTCCATTATGCTTCATGAAATAAAAAGAGGAACCACAACAAACGTCAAAGCCTTACGTTCGGTGCAATAGTCATGAACTCATGATCATTAATGATGAATATGAATGTCATGAATTAAAGAATCACTTTCAATGGGGAAGAGCGCAATATTGGCATTAGGGAAAGGATAATCTAGAAGGAATATTTTAGTTAATTGTTAGTTTGTTATTTCTTTCCAAGGAAGACATTTAGTTTTATGTATATATAAAGGAGGGGAAGAATAGGATTATGATTTTTTATAGACAATAGTGTTTGTTTAAACACTTTGGGAACTTGAGTATACTCGAAATACTCACTTATCCTTTTAGCTAATACAATATCAGTAAATCTCCATTTCTATCTTATTGCTTTACATTTCTGTTTCACTACACACGCTTGCAATGTTCATTACACCAAACCCAACCCAACCCAACCCCAACCCATACAAACACCACCACACCAGCCACCCTTAACATTAAAAGGAAGTAGCTTGATTCCTGTCAAGTTCAACCATATGCTGTCATTATACTTTGTTTTTCTCCTTTGATGCTATTGGTTCACACAGACATACATATTCCTACCATTTTACACTGAGTATTATACAAATGAGTATTATACAGTATCAATAGTTGGATATATTGATGGTCTAATTCCAAAATCTTCTATTAATTAAAATAGGTACAAATGAGTAACCGGCCATAAAAGCTCAAAGATATACACATATATATTCAAATAATGTAAAACATATATATGAAAAACTTGAATAATGCAAATTAGTAAAATAAATATAATAAATACAACGAAAACAGAGACCAAAACTTAAATATACACACAGTTGCCATAGTTTTCGATTGTTTTCATGAATATCTTGCAAAACTTAAATGCTTAACAAATTAAAATGAGAAAAAATACCTTAATTTCGTGGGTTTTGAAGATGAACAAGACCAAAGATGAATTTCCAACAGTAGCAGCAGCGTGGGTTTCGTGGGTTTCGTGAAGAGTTAGCCCTAAATTCGTGGGTTTCGTGAGTTTTTGAAGGAAAAGCAACAATGGTGGGTTGAAATGTAATAGATTAAAACAACAAAACTCAACAATACGTTGAAATTCCGTGTGTTTATATTGAAATGTCGTGGGTTTATATTGAAATAGGTTTAAAGAACTTACTTGAACAAGAAGAAGGAACTTGAAGAAGAATGTAATTAACGAACTTGAAGAACCGTGTGGGTTTTTCGTGTATGCGAAATTGAAGAAGAATGGAACTTGAAGAAGAAGAAGTTGAAGAAGACAATGGTACAGTATGCTTTTTCGTATGCAGTTTTCGATGAAGAAGACAAGAGAAATGAAACGTTATAATAAAAAGGCGGGTTTTGCAAAAAAAAATAAATTAACCAAGGGATATTTGCTGCGGTCAACGGAGAAAACCGCAGCAATAAATGCTTCTCGTGTATACCTATTTTGCTGTTATATTATTTGCTGCGGGCCCCACACATAACCGCAGCAATTAAGCTTAATTTAAACTGATATTTGGTGCGATCCACAGCCTAACCGCAGCAATTAAGCTTGCAATGGATTATTTGATGCGGTTAACTCCAAAAACCGCAGCAATTGTTTTGCTTTTTTTTTTTCTCTTATTTTTTTTTCGTTTTATTGCTGCGTATATTCAATAACCGCAGCAAATACTTAGCAGCAAATACGTTTTTTACCACTAGTGAATTTCTAGCATATGACAATGATTTTCAATTCTAACCACTTCAACACAATAATATATATTCCAAATAGTGTTGTGTGCAAAGTTTTGTGGAAAACAAACCAAGTTTGAGCTAGTTTATGCGCAAAAGTGCCCAAAACGCTTAAAAACCCTAAAAATTGTAACTTTACACGTAATTTACAGCATATGACTATGATTTTTAATTCTAACAACTTCAACACAATAATATATAGCAAATAGTGTTGTGTTCCAAGTTTTGTGCAAAACAAACCAAGTTTGAGCTATTTTATGCGCAAAAGTGCACAAAACGCTAAAAAACCCTTAAAATCGCAACTTTACTCGTAATTTCTAGTATATGACTATGATATTTAATTCTAACCGCTTCAACACAATAATATATATTCCAAATAGTGTTGTGAACAAAGTTTTGTGAAAACAAACCGAGTTTGAGCTACTTTATGCGCAAAAGTGCAAAAAATGCTTAAAAACCCTTAAAATCGTAAATTAACACGTAATTTCTAACATATGACTATGATTTTTAATTCTAACCACTTCAACACAATAATATATACCAAATAGTTTTGTGTTCCAAGTTTAGTGCAAACAAACCAAGTTTGAGCTACTTTATGCTCAAAAGTGCCTAAAACGCTAAAAAACCCTTAAAATCGCAACTTAACACGTAATTTCTAGCATATGACTATGATTTTCAATTCTAACCACAACAACCCAATAATATTTTCCAAATAGTGTTGTGTTCCAAGTTTTGTGCAAACCCAACAAAGTTTGAGCTACTTTATGCTCAAAAGTGCCTAAAACGCTTAAAAAATCCTTAAAATCGCAACTTATCACGTAATTTCTACCATATGTCTATGATTTTAAATTCTAACCACTTAAACACAATAATGTATACCAAATATGTCCATGTTTGAGCTACTTTATGCGCAAAAGTGCCAAAAATGCTTTAAAACCCTTAAAATCGCAACTTAACGTGTAATTTGTTATATGTGACTAAGATTTTCAATTCTAACCACTTTAACACAGTAATATATACCAATTACAATTGTGTGCCAAGTTTCGTGCAAAACAAACCAAGTTTGAGCTACTTTATGCGCAAAAGTGTCAAAAACGCATAAAAACCCTTAAAATCGCAATTTAACTTGTAATTTCTAGCATATGACTAAGATTTTCAATTTGAACCACTTCAACACAATAATATATACCACATAGTGTTCTGTGCCAAGTTTCGTGGAAAACAAACCAAGTTTGAGCAACTTTATGCGCGAAAGTGCCAAAAACGCTTAAAAACTCTTAAAATCGTAACTTAAAACGTAATTTCTAGCATATGACTATAATTTTCAATTCTAGACACTTCAACACAATAATATATACCAAATAGTGTTGTGTGCCAAGTTTCGTGCAAAACAAAACAAGTTTGAACTACTTTATGTGCAAAAGTGTCAAAAACACTTAAAAACCCTTTAAAATTGCAACTTAACACGTCATTTCTAGCATATGACTATGATTTTCAAATCTAACCACTTCAACACAATAATATTACCAAATAGTGTTGTGTGCCAAGTTTCGTGCAAAACAAATCAAGTTTGAACAACTTTATGCGCAAAAGTGCCAAAAACGTTTAAATACCCTTAAAATCGAAACTTAACATGTAATTTCTAGCATATGACTATGATTTTCAATTCTAACCACTTCAACACAATAATATATATTCCAAATAGTGTTGTGTGCAAAGTTTTATGCAAAACAAACCAAGTTTGAGCTACTTTATGCGCAAAGGTGCCCAAAACGCTTAAAAACCCTTAAAATTGTAACTTTACACGTAATTTCCAGCATATGATTATGATTTTTAATTCTAACCACTTTAACACAATAATATATAGCAAATAGTGTTGTGTTCCAAGTATTGTGCAATACAAACAAAGTTTGAGCTACTTTATGCGCAAAAGTGCCCAAAACGCTAAAAAATCCTTAAAATCGCAACTTAACTCGTAATTTCTAGCATATGACTATGATTTTAAAGTCTAACCACTTCAACACAATAATATATAGCAAATAGTGTTGTGTTCCAAGTTTCGTGCAAAACAAACCGAGTTTGAGCTACTTTTTGCGCAAAAGTGCCAAAAACTCTTAAAAACGCTTAAAGTCGCAACTTAACGTGTAATTTCTAGCATATGACTATGATATTCAATTCTAACCACTTCAACACAATAATATATATTCCAAATAGTGTTGTGTGCAAAGTTTTTTGCAAAACAAACCAAGTTTAAGCTACTTTATGCGCAAAAGTGCCTAAAATGCTTAAAAACCCTTAAAATCGTAACTTAACACATAATTTCTAACATATTACTATGATTTTTAAATATAACCACTTCAAAACAATAATATATACCAAATAGTTTTGTGTTCCAAGTTTAGTGCAAAACAAACCAAGTTTGAGCTACTTTATGCGCAAAAGTGAAAAAAATGCTTAAAAACCCTTATAATCGTAAGTTAACACATAATTTCTAGCATATGACTATAATTTTCAATTCTAACCACTTCAACACAATAATATATACCAAATAGTGTTGTGTTTCAATTTTTGTGCAAAAAAACCAAGTTTGAGCTACTTTATGCACAAAAGTGCCAAAAACGCTTAAAAACTCTTAAAATCGCAACTTAACACATAATTTCTAGCATATGACTATGATTTTCAATTTTAACCTGTTCGACACAATAATATATAACAAATATTGTTGTGTTCCAAGTTTTGTGCAAAACAAACCAAGTTTGAGCTACTTTATGCGCAAAAGTGCCAAAAAAGCTAAAAAACCCTTAAAATCGTAACTTAAAATGTAATTTCTAGCATATGACTATGAATTTCATTTCAAACCACTTCAACGCAATAATATATATCAAATAGTGTTGTGTGCCAGGTTTCATGCAAAACAAACCAAGTTTGAGCTACTTTATTCGCAAAAGTGCCAAAAATGCTTAAAAACCCTTAAAATCGCAACTTAACATGTAATTTATAGCATATGACTAGTATTTTACATTCTAACCACTTCAACACAATAATATATACCAAATAGTGTTGTGTGCCAAGTTTCGTGCAAAACAAACCAAGTTTGAGCTACTTTATGCGCAAAAGTGCCCAAAACGCTTAAAAACCCTTAAAATCACAACGTAACATGTAATTTCTAGAATATGACTAGGATTTTCAATTCTAACCAATTCAACACAATCATATATACCGAATAGTGTTGTGTGCCAAGTTTTTCGCAAAACAAACCAAGTTTGAGTTACTTTAAGCACAAAAGAGCCAAAAACGCTTAAAAATCCTTAAAATCGCAACTTAACATGTAATTTCAACCATATGACTTTGATTTTGAATTCTAACCACTTCAAGCCAATATTATATACCAAAAGTGTTGTGTGCCAAGTTTCGTGGAAAAAAAACCAAGTTTGAACTACTTTATGCACAAAAGTGCCAAAAATGCTTAAAAACCCTTAAAATCGCAACTTAACATGTAATTTCTAGCATTTGACTTGGATTTTCAATTCTATACACTTCAACACAATAATATATACCAAATAGTGTTGTGTGCCAAATTTCGTGCAAACAAAACCAAGTTTGAGCAACTTTATGCGCAAAAGTGCTAAAAACGCTTATAAACCCTTAAAATCGCAACTTAACACGTAATTTCTAGCATATGACTATGGTTTTCAATTCTAACCACTTCAACACAATAATATAAACCTAATAGTGTTGTATGTAAAGTTTCATGCAAAAAAAAAACCAAGTTTGAGCTACTTTATACGCATAAGTGCCAAAAACGCTTAAAAACCGTTAAAATCGCAACTTAACTTGTATTTTCTTTCATATGACTTTAATTTTCAATTTTAACCACTTCAACCCAATATTATATACCAAATAGTGTTGTGTGCCAAGTTTCGTACAAAACAAACCAAGTTTGAGCTACTTTATGCGCCAAAGTGCCAAAAACGCTTAAAACCCTTAAATTCGCAACTTAACATGTAATTTCTAGCATATGACTAGGCTTTTAAATTCTAAACACTTCAACACAATAATATATACCAAATAGTGTGCCAAGTTTGGTGCAAAAAAAACCATGTTTGAGCAACTTTTTGCGCAAAAGTGCCAAAAACGCTTAAAAACTATAAAATCGCAACTTAACACTTAATTTCTAGCATAAGACCATGATTTTAAATTCTAACCACTTCAACACTATAATATATACCGAATAGTGTTGTGTGCCAACTTTTGTGCAAAACAAACCAAGTTTTGAGCTAGTTTATGCGCAAGAGTGCTAAAAGAGCTTAAAAACCCTTAAAATGGAAACTTAACATGTAATTTGAAGCATATGACTTTGATTTTCAATTCTAACCACTTCAACATAATAATATATCCCAAATAGTGATGTGTGCCATGTTTCGTGCAAAACAAACCAAGTTTGAGCTACTTTATAAGCAAATGTGCCAAAAGCGCTAAAAAACCCTTAAAATCGCAATTTAACATGTAATTTCAAGCATATGACTTTTATTTTCAATTCAAACCACTTCAATACAATAGAATATATGAAATAGTGTTTTGTGCCAAGTTTCGTGCAAAAAGAACCAAGTTTGAGCAACTTTATGCGCAAAAGTGCCAAAAATGCTTAAAAACCATTAAAATCGCAACTTAAGATGTAATTTCAAGCATATGACTTTGATTTTCAATTCTAACCACTTCAACATAATATTATATCCAAAAAAGTGTTGTATGCCAAGTTTCGTGCAAAACAAACCAAGTTTGAGCTACTTTATGCGCAAAAGTGCAAAGAAGGCTTACAAACCATTAAAATCGCAACTTAACATGTAATTTCAAGCATATGACTTTGATTTTCAATTCTAACCACTTAAACAAAATAATATATACCAAATAGTGTTGTGAACCAAGTTTCGTGCAAAAAAAACAAAGCTTAAGCTACTTTATGCGCAAAAGTGCCAAAAACGCTTAAAAACCCTTAAAATCGCAACTTAACATGTAATTTCAAGTATATGACTTTGATTTTAAATTCTAACCACTTCAATCCAATAATATATAACAAATAGTGTTGTGTGCCAAGTTTCGTGGAAAACAAACCAAGTTCTAGCTACTTTATGGGCAAAAGTGCCAAAAACGCTTAAAAACCCTTAAAATCGCAACTTAAGATGTAATTTCAAGCATATGACTTTGATTTTCAATTCTAAACACTTAAACAAAATAATATATGCCGAATAGTGTTGTGAGCCAAGTTTCGTGCAAAAAAAACAAAGCTTAAGCTACTTTATGCGCAAAAGTGCCAAAAACGCTTAAAAACCCTTAAAATCGCAACTTAACATGTAATTTCAAGTATATGACTTTGATTTTAAATTCTAACCACTTCAATCCAATAATATATACCAAATAGTGTTGTGTGCCAAGTTTCGTGCAAAACAAACCAAGTTCTAGTTACTTTATGGGAAAAAGTGCCAAAAACGCTTAAAAACCCTTAAAATCAAAACTTAACATGTAATTTCAAGCATATGACTTTGATTTTCAATTCTATCCACTTCCACACAATAATATATACCAAATAGTGTTGTGTGCCAAGTTTCGTGCAAAACAAACCAAGTTTGAGCTACTTTACGCGCAAAAGTGTCAAAAACGCTTAAAATCCCTTAAAATCGCAACGTAACACGTACTTTCTAGCATATGACTATGATTTTAAATTCTAACCACTTCAACACAATAATATATACCAAATAGTGTTGTGTCCCATGTTTCGTGCGAAACAAACCAAGTTTGACCAAATTTATGCGCAAAAGTGTCAAGAACGCTTAAAAACCTTTAAAATCGCAACTTAACACATCATTTCTAGCATATGACTTTGATTCTCAGTTCTAACCACTTCAACACAATAATATAAACCAATTAGTGTTGTGTGCAAAGTTTTGTGCAAAACAAACGAAGTTTGAGCAACTTTATGCGCAAAAGTGCCAAATACATTTAAAACCCTTAAAATCGTAACTTAACACGTAATTTCTAGCATATGACTATGATTTTAAATTCTAACCACTTCAACACAACAATATATAACAAATAGTGTTGTAACGGCCCGGTTAAAGTGACCCGGAAAATCATGTGAAAACATGAATCCGGTTCACTTACGGACACAAATAAACACATCCTTACTCGGATCGTCAACGTTCCAACGGTAAAGGAATATGGTCAACAAAGAAAAACAACGCCAAACAAAACAAAACCAAACAAAACAGCGGAAGTCTTTACATACAACTCGAGAGCCCACCGGCCTCTAGACTAGCTAAAAGTTGTACGAAATAAAAAGAAAACATCATAAACTTTGTTTACATAAACTGAGGTATTTAGACTCATTACAAAGTAAGTCTAGACTTGATAGTTACGGGTTCTAAGCTGAATCCTCACTCCAGCCCCCTCCTGCAGTTAACCTGCTGCACGTCATATGATAACACGTAGCAGGTTCCAAAGAACAACCAATACACGTCAGAGACTTCATACATATACAAAACAGGTTGAATACAAGCATTGTGTTTACCCTAGCATGCAAAGGCTCTATTATGTAATCTTTATTCATTATTTCCAAACCTTGTAACGTTGCCCGTCCTGTTCGGGTCGTACAAGTCATATTCCAAATTTGTTTTGGTGGAATACACTTGGGAGAGCAAATCCCAAGGCAACCACCTACCTAAGACGTTGCCCGTCCTGTTCGGGTCGCCAAAGGCTAAGTATGCATACCCCCATGGTGACCATAAAGATCCCTGAATGCCATGGGAAAAATAGTTGATAGTTTTCCAATTTATTTGTTAACCCTTTTGGGTAACATATCCATAAATTCTCAATTTCCACATAATTATTTCATATTATTTGAGGTGTCTAATCCTTATGTGATTACAATGCCTTGATTAGGAATAAAACAACATTACTTGCACAACCATATAAACAGTATGGTCTAAGCGTGTACCTTTAAACACCGCAAATCCAAACGACGTTTAAGCACGACAGGAATTTCACCCTCTTATGAATCGAGGTCCTAATTAACAAACACACAGAACGACCACGTTTAATAACGGGTTTACACACACAATCCACTCCATACTACTAAAATATCACAAAAACTTGATAATTTCAAATGTTTTCATCCAACTCATGATTGCTCCAAAATTCCCATTCTGACCAGAAATTTTATGGCCAAATCGGACAGTTTAGAAAATTCAAATTAAAAATCCGACTTCACCGCTGCGTCCGGAACGCATCAATTACCTTGGGTACCAATTTTCATAATTTCTAGCATCCGATTACATATTTCCACACATCTAACAATACATCAAATCCCATCAACAATCTAAACCATCATCAAAACATAAAACTAACAACTTTAGTCATACTCATCCTCAAGATCTTCAAGAACATTTAAAATTTCATAACCATGATAAGTAAATTAAATATTTGATCCTCTTATCAAATTTAAATTTTGTAGAGAATCATAAACCAACATTTTTTTTTTATTTTAAACCGAACATATATATATAAGGACAATCCTTTAAACAAATCAAATTTTGTTAAAGGATTTGTAAACTCATGGATACTTACATCACTTAATCCACACACTTCAAATTTCATCTAACAAACTAAAATCTTGTTAGAGAAATATAAATCGTAAAATAAATTCAATTTAACATTTGAATAGACTTTATTCTTATAACAAATTTAAACTTTGTTAAAGAATGTAAATCAAGGAAAATTTTGCATAACAAAAATATGATTTAACCCTTTTAACAAATCAATTTTATCAAAGGATTATTAAAGAAAACTTATATAAAATACTCAATCCTCCTAATAAGTCATAGGATATCATCATATTGAAAGAAATATTATATAATCTCATACTAGAATTTCTTATAAATAAAATTTATAAATAACAACTCAACTTACTTACCCTTTGATTTGAAGATTGGATTGAACAAAGTTTTTTTTTTTCTCTTGAATACCGAAACAAGAGCAAGAAAAGAGGAAAATTTTCTGAATTTTGTTCACTTTGAAAGCTTAGGAAAAGTGAGGAAACTCAAATGATGCTTAAGAATTAATAGGCATTTAAGAGGTGAGCTTAATGTGCCATAATACTCACTTATGAGAGGAGTTACAAACTCCTCCCATTCCTCCTCACCACAACCGGCCACCCCTTCACTCCCCTCTCAATTTTTATTTTTTTTTTATTTAATTTAATTAATTAATTAAGTCATTATTATATTATTGTTAAAATAGAAAGAACCGTTACGCGATAGCCTCGTACGCGATAAAACTCGTTACCGTTAAAATTTAACTCACTTTATTTCTTAAAATTATCTATGTGGAATAATATAATTTAATAATACGTATTTATTTTATTTTATTATATTATTTCTTAAACCCGATAAATTACGGGGTGTTACAGATTACCCCCCTTAAAAGAAGTTACGTCCTCGTAACTTATGTGACAACGGAAAACATAGAACACACATGCTATCACAATTAACTCCACATCATAACTCATGAGTAAAACACGACTACCAAAACAAAGATTTAACATTCCTCGCGCGAAATTCCTATCGCCCTCTACCCCCCTTAAGAAGTTACGTCCCCGTAACGCTACTAACCTGAAAAAGGTGAGGGTACTTTTCTCGCATAGCATCTTCTGTTTCCCAAGTAGCCGCTTCACGCTCGTGATTTGACCACAGGACTTTTACCATAATTATATCCTTCCGTCGAGTGCTACGGACCTTTTTATCCAAGATTCGAACCGGTTGTTCAGGGTACGACAAAGATGCATCCAAATCTAAAGGTTCAGGGTCTAATACATGAGTGGCTGCGGCATGATACCGCTTTAACTGAGACACATGAAATACATCATGTACCTTTTCTAAAGAGTTTGGAAGAGCTAACCGATAAGCCACTTTACCCACACGTTCCAAAACTTCATATGGCCCAATGAACCGAGGGCTCAACTTTCCCCGAGCACCAAAACGTACTACTCCGCGCATGGGTGATACGCGAAGTAATACCTGTTCTCCCACGGTGAACTCCTCTGGTCGTCGTTTCAAATCAGCATACGACTTTTGGCGATCCTTTGCCGCTTTCAAACGATCCCTTATCAATCGTACCTTCTCACTCATCTGAAACAACAATTCAGGTCCTAAGGTCACCGCTTCAGTAAAATCGTCCCAATAAACCGGACTACGACAACGACGCCCATACAAAGCCTCGAATGGAGCCATCTGTATAGAAGCTTGATAACTGTTGTTATAAGAAAACTCAACTAGATCCAAATGTTCATCCCATGACCCTTGCCACTCCATGGCAATAGCACGTAACATATCCTCCAATACCTGATTCGTTCGTTCTGTCTGTCCATCCGTCTGCGGATGAAACGACGTACTATAGAGCAACGTTGTACCCATGGCCTGTTGCAAGGTTTGCCAAAACTGTGACAGATATCGTGTGTCTCTATCTGACACAATAGTACGGGGTACACCGTGGAATCGTACAACATACTTAATGTAGGCTCGTGCCAATTGTTCCATCTCCCAGCGACAATTCATAGGGATGAAACGTGCCGATTTAGTTAAACGATCAACTATAACCCATAATGCATCATTACCTGCTTTTGTTCGAGGTAAACCCACAACGAAATCCATAGAGATATCATCCCACTTCCATACTGGTATCTCTAACGGTTGTAATAATCCTCCTGGTCTCTTATGTTCACTTTTAACTTTCTGACAGGTCAGGCAGCGTGAGACATATTCTGCAATATCCTTCTTCATCCCCGACCACCAAAACATTAACTTGAGGTCTTGGTACATCTTGTCACCACCCGGGTGTACTGAAAATTTCGTACAATGGGCTTCATCCAGGATACGTTCCTTCAAAGATTCCTCCCCTGTCGGTAAACACCAACGACCCTTGAACCTCAAGCTTCCATCTTCATGGACAAGGAATCCCTCTGATGTTCCTTCCCGTGCTTGGTCCTTTAATTTCAAGAGTTTCGGGTCTTTATCCTGAGAATTCAAAAATTCCTCAAAGAACGAAGGTCGTATAGCCAAGGCATTCAAACATCCCTGTAGTTCGCCTTTACGTACTACTTCCAAGTTCAGCCTAGCAAAATCCCGATGCAACTCTTCTACTCCGTCCAAGGCAGACAGCGAGTGACTAGACTTCCTACTTAAAGCATCGGCCACCAAATTCGCCCGCCCCTCATGATATACGAACTCCAGATCATAATCTGTCATCAACTCTAACCACCGACGTTGTCGCATGTTTAAGTCAGGTTGTGTATAGAGATATTTCAGACTCTGATGATCAGTGTAAATCCTACACTTAACGCCATACAAGTAATGCCGCCATATCTTGAGAGCGAAAACTATAGCGGCTAATTCCAGATCATGGGTCGGATAATTAACTTCATGTACCTTCAGTTGTCGTGATGCATAAGCAATCACCTTACGGTCCTGCATCAGAACACAACCCAACCCTTTCTTTGATGCGTCACTGTAAACAGTATAATCCAACTTAGGGTCAGGTAGAGTAAGAACAGGGGCCGTAGTTAACCTTTCCTTCAAAGTCATGAAGGCCTGTTCACATTCATCCGTCCATTCGAACTTCTTCTCTTTCTTCATTAACGAGGTCATGGGCCGAGCAATACGCGAGAAATCCTTAACAAAACGACGGTAATACCCGGCCAAACCTAGGAAACTTCGTACCTCGGTGACGTTCTTAGGTGACGGCCAACTTCGAACTGCCTCCACCTTTACCGGATCCACCAAAATACCTTCCTTAGAGACAAAATGACCCAAAAACGATACCTTATCCAACCAAAATTCCCACTTTGACAACTTCGCGTACAACTTATTTTCTCGCAGGGTTTGCAGGACAAATCGTAGATGTTCCTGATGTTCTTCTCGGTCTTTCGAATAGACCAATATATCATCGATAAAGATAACGACGAATTTATCCAAGTATGCACTAAACACTTGGTTCATTAAGCACATGAACGCGGCTGGAGCATTTGTGAACCCAAACGGCATCACTGTGAACTCATAATGCCCATATCGTGTTCTAAAAGCGGTTTTATGTATATCCCCTTCAGCTATTCTTAGCTGATGATAACCTGATCTTAAGTCAATCTTCGAAAAGATCCCGGCTCCTCTCAATTGATCAAACAAGTCATCTATCCGGGGCAACGGGTATTTATTCTTAACTGTTACCTTGTTTAACTCTCTGTAATCAATGCATAACCTTAAACTACCATCTTTCTTTCTCACAAACAGAACTGGAGCGCCCCAAGGAGAAACACTAGGTCGAATATAACCTTTATCCAACAATTCTTCAAGTTGAGACTTCAATTCCTCCATCTCCTTTGGAGCCATACGATAAGGGGCCTTAGAAATCGGTCCAGTCCCCGGTACCAAGTCGATCGTGAAATCAATTTCCCGTTGTGGTGGCATTCCGGGAATCTCGTCAGGAAAAACATCCAAAAATTCATTCACCACAGCAATATCCTGGGGATTCCCCTCTTTCTTATCCCCCTGGCTGATATGACATAAATACAAAGGGTGTCCTTGCCTCACAAGCCTTTGCAACTCTAAGGTCGACACCAAATTCGTCCTGGGTCCCTTGGGAAACTTCCTGTATCTAACGCTTTCACCTCTTGGTCCTTCCAACAAAACTCTCTGCTCTCTGCATTCAATAGTGGCCTTATACCTTCCCAGCCAATCCATCCCCAAAATTACTTCTAAACCTTCCATATCTAACACATACAAGTCGCTAGGAAAGACAACCTTTCCTATCCTTAAGGGTACATCCCTATACAGTTTTTCACAACTGTACAATTTTCCCGATGGTACAGCCACCGTATAAGAAACTTTTTCAAAGGTCTCCAAATTCAACTCGTTCACCTTACTCTTTGCAAGAAATGAGCATGTAGCTCCCGAATCAAACAATACATTCACAGCTATAGAATGAATGGCGAACGTACCTGTAACCACATCTGCTGCCTGGTCAGCTTCTCTTGCACTGACCGCAGATACCCTTCCGCTCGCCGGCTGTACATTATTTCCTCCCACGTGATTTCCCCCGCGCTGCATTTCTGACCCTTCTACTCGATTTCCATCTACCCGGCCTTGCCCGCCATAAAAAGGTCGCTGGAATCTCTGATCAGCATTACCACGATTTCCATTCCCGTGCTGTTGACTGGCTTGACTACCAGCGTTGTTTAAATTTTGTTGCCGGTTTTGACCACTCGGATGTTGACTTCTCCCCCCTTTCTTTATGTAGCATTCAAACTCTCTATGCCCTCTTTTGTGGCAAAAGTTACATTCGATCAGATTTCCTTCGCAATCTTTTGCCGGATGATTTTTCTTGCACCTCTTACAAAAATACTTCCTCTCATTGCCATCTCTGTCCAATAATGGCTTAGTAAGCTTCACGTTGTTCCTAATTCCTGAATTCGCATTAGACCCGCCTCCCTGAAAATTTCCAAAATTCCTTGCTTTCTTCTGATAAAAGCCCGATACATTCTCCAAAGCCTGGCCAGAAACTTCTTTCCTTTTCTCAGGGACATTACCCTTCTCTTTTTCCTTTTCTTTCCTCAAAATATTCCCTATTTGTGACGCTCGCTTATACATCTGCTCCAGTGTGTTATATCGGTCGCTCTCAATATGCTTTTGAATATCGAAAGATAAACCTAGCTCAAAACGTTGCATCTTTTTCTCCTCAGTGGGTACATCATCAGGACAATACTTGAGGTATTCCATAAATTTGTGATAATATTCGTCTACCGTCATACTACCCATTTCCAATCGCGCAAACTCGTTCGATTTATCCTTTCTAACATGCAGCGGATAAAATTTCTCTCGCATAGCTCTTTTGAACAAATCCCAATCAAAGTCTCCCTCAGCTTGCTCTAATAACCCCGATCTACTGTTTGCCCACCAGTAGTCGGCTTCCCCCACCAAATAAAAGGCAGCTTGATTGACTTTTAATTCTTCTGGGCACTCAACGACATCGAAAAGTTTGTCAAATTCTCTTAACCAAAGTTCCAGTTCTGACGGTTCTCCCTTACCATCAAAGGTCGAGGGTTTGCTCTGACTAATCCTTTTGCTCATTTCAGAGGCTAACTCCGACAAAGACTTCTCTCGGGGTGCATTTACATTTGTTAACGCTTTCACCAGATTTCTTATCGTACGGTTAGCATCACTTCGAGACAGTCTCTTCCTAGAAATTGGAGGCATCTTCTGCAAGCGAAAGAAAGGTACAAATCAAAAGAAAGTCCTAAGATTCATAACCTTTGGAGAAAGAACAAGGTTTGCTGGGTAAACCTAACAGTCGCTTACTTGTTTGTTTATCCCTAAATATATATACATATATATATAGGTATTGTTATTTTCATTATTCGTTATTTTTACTGTTATTGTCATTAATATTATTATTATTATTTTTTTGTTTTTTTTTTTTTTTTTTTTTTGAGTTGAATTGCTTACAAAAGGAGAATTACATGTTTAATACACGAACTTACAACACCAAAAGAAACAGCAAACACACCTCAATATTTTATAGATATCTGTTGATACATCAAAAGTTGTCTCATACAAGAGTTTACATTATTACCTTATCGTTTATTTGATTAAAAAGATACAACTAAAAAGAAAAATAACTCAAGGAAAGATGCGAAAACAAAACAAAAGGAATAGAACATCTAGCGCCAAGCATCCCAAGTGTCAGCACCCTCATCGTAACTTGCTATATCGAAGTCCTCATCATCCCCGTCTTCTCCAGAATCAGAGCTGGAATCCGAATACGATTCTTCTGATTCACTACCACTATCTCTAGGGCTGCTTAATTGTAAATCTTCTACCTCTTCCTCAGGATCTTCCTCATCAGACCACCCCCTATCAAACCCAACCTCAAAGCCATATAAGTCGTAATGCGATCCCCAGTTCTCTCTCTCATCATCATCGCTGGAAATTTCTATATAAATAGGCGGTTCACGACTAGGCTCCCACATCTCAATATCACTCTCTGTCTGAGCCTCGATTTCCACCAGTGGGGAATCAGGAAGGACCCGCTCTCTTAGTGGTTCCATGGTCCCATCGGTGCCGCCCGATATTGGAGGCTCGCCCTTCCTCTCAGGGGTTACACTCTTCCTAGATTCAGACAAACGGTGTAACCTATTTAGGTCCAAATCTAAGTCGTAACATACTCTATCGGCTTTTTCCTTAACCATAAGCATCCTTTCCCTATAATCTTGGATACTTTCACCACTCCTTATTTTCCATATGTCAGCGTTGGAAACTTCCCTCCAGACAGATTCAGGGTCAAACCTCGGTACCTCTCTTTATTCACTGGGGGTGCGTGGGTCCATAGGTGTCTTTCCCGTATACATAATCCTGAACACATACACATAACGAAAAGGAATCAAGTAAGAAAATTGTTAACAAAGGACACCTAGACACTTTATAACCCTAATGGTCCAAAGCCAGCTACATCACAACAAACACATTCAATGTTTTTTTTTTTTTTTTTTTTTTTTTTATCACATTTGACCATTCCCCGTCTCTCATTCCTAAGGTCTGATATTCCTTTATCTCCTAGGGAACGTTGGCTCTGATACCAATTGTAACGGCCCGGTTAAAGTGACCCGGAAAATCATGTGAAAACATGAATCCGGTTCACTTACGGACACAAATAAACACATCCTTACTCGGATTGTCAACGTTCCAACGGTAAAGGAATATGGTCAACAAAGAAAAACAACGCCAAACAAAACAAAACCAAACAAAACAGCGGAAGTCTTTACATACAACTCGAGAGCCCACCGGCCTCTAGACTAGCTAAAAGTTGTACGAAATAAAAAGAAAACATCATAAACTTTGTTTACATAAACTGAGGTATTTAGACTCATTACAAAGTAAGTCTAGACTTGATAGTTACGGGTTCTAAGCTGAATCCTCACTCCAGCCCCCTCCTGCAGTTAACCTGCTGCACGTCATATGATAACACGTAGCAGGTTCCAAAGAACAACCAATACACGTCAGAGACTTCATACATATACAAAACAGGTTGAATACAAGCATTGTGTTTACCCTAGCATGCAAAGGCTCTATTATGTAATCTTTATTCATTATTTCCAAACCTTGTAACGTTGCCCGTCCTGTTCGGGTCGTACAAGTCATATTCCAAATTTGTTTTGGTGGAATACACTTGGGAGAGCAAATCCCAAGGCAACCACCTACCTAAGACGTTGCCCGTCCTGTTCGGGTCGCCAAAGGCTAAGTATGCATACCCCCATGGTGACCATAAAGATCCCTGAATGCCATGGGAAAAATAGTTGATAGTTTTCCAATTTATTTGTTAACCCTTTTGGGTAACATATCCATAAATTCTCAATTTCCACATAATTATTTCATATTATTTGAGGTGTCTAATCCTTATGTGATTACAATGCCTTGATTAGGAATAAAACAACATTACTTGCACAACCATATAAACAGTATGGTCTAAGCGTGTACCTTTAAACACCGCAAATCCAAACGACGTTTAAGCACGACAGGAATTTCACCCTCTTATGAATCGAGGTCCTAATTAACAAACACACAGAACGACCACGTTTAATAACGGGTTTACACACACAATCCACTTCATACTACTAAAATATCACAAAAACTTGATAATTTCAAATGTTTTCATCCAACTCATGATTGCTCCAAAATTCCCATTCTGACCAGAAACATTTATGGCCAAATCGGACAGTTTAGAAAATTCAAATTAAAAATCCGACTTCACCGCTGCGTCCGGAATGCATCAATTACCTTGGGTACCAATTTTCATAATTTCTAGCATCCGATTACATATTTCCACACATCTAACAATACATCAAATCCCATCAACAATCTAAACCATCATCAAAACATAAAACTAACAACTTTAGTCATACTCATCCTCAAGATCTTCAAGAACATTTAAAATTTCATAACCATGATAAGTAAATTAAATATTTGATCCTCTTATCAAATTTAAATTTTGTAGAGAATCATAAACCAACATTTTTTTTTATTTTAAACCGAACATATATATATAAGGACAATCCTTTAAACAAATCAAATTTTGTTAAAGGATTTGTAAACTCATGGATACTTACATCACTTAATCCACACACTTCAAATTTCATCTAACAAACTAAAATCTTGTTAGAGAAATATAAATCGTAAAATAAATTCAATTTAACATTTGAATAGACTTTATTCTTATAACAAATTTAAACTTTGTTAAAGAATGTAAATCAAGGAAAATTTTGCATAACAAAAATATGATTTAACCCTTTTAACAAATCAATTTTATCAAAGGATTATTAAAGAAAACTTATATAAAATACTCAATCCTCCTAATAAGTCATAGGATATCATCATATTGAAAGAAATATTATATAATCTCATACTAGAATTTCTTATAAATAAAATTTATAAATAACAACTCAACTTACTTACCCTTTGATTTGAAGATTGGATTGAACAAAGTTTTTTTTTTTCTCTTGAATACCGAAACAAGAGCAAGAAAAGAGGAAAATTTTCTGAATTTTGTTCACTTTGAAAGCTTAGGAAAAGTGAGGAAACTCAAATGATGCTTAAGAATTAATAGGCATTTAAGAGGTGAGCTTAATGTGCCATAATACTCACTTATGAGAGGAGTTACAAACTCCTCCCATTCCTCCTCACCACAACCGGCCACCCCTTCACTCCCCTCTCAATTTTTATTTTTTTTTTTTATTTAATTTAATTAATTAATTAAGTCATTATTATATTATTGTTAAAATAGAAAGAACCGTTACGCGATAGCCTCGTACGCGATAAAACTCGTTACCGTTAAAATTTAACTCACTTTATTTCTTAAAATTATCTATGTGGAATAATATAATTTAATAATACGTATTTATTTTATTTTATTATATTATTTCTTAAACCCGATAAATTACAGGGTGTTACAAGTGTTGTGTTCCAATTTTTTTGCAAAAGAAACCAAGTTTGAGCTACTTTATGCGCAAAAGTGCCAAAAATGCTTAAAAACCCTTAAATTAACACGTACGTTCTTGCATATGACTATGATTTTCAATTCTAACCACTTCAACACAAAAATATATGTCGAATAGTGTTGTGTGCCAAGTTTTGTGCAAAACAAACCATGTTTGAGCTACTTTATGCGCAAAAGTGGAAAAAACGCTTAAAAACCCATAAAATCGCAAATTAACATGTAATTTCTAGCATATGACTATGATTTTCAATTCAAACCACTTTAACACAATAATATATACCAAATAGTGTTGTGTGCCAAGTTTCGCACAAAAAAAACCATGTTTGAGCTACTTTATGCGCAAAAGTGCCAAAAACGCTTAAAAACCCTTAAAATGTAAACTTAACATGTAATTTCAAGCATATGACTTTGATTTTCAATTATAATCACTTCAACATAATAATATATCCCAAATAGTGATGTGTGCCAAGTTTCGTGCAAAACAAACCAAGTTTGAGCAACTTTATGCGCAAAAGTGCCAAAAACGCTTAAAAACACTTGAAATCGCAACTTAACACGTAATTTCTAGCATATGACTATGGTTTTCAATTCTAACCACTTAAACACAATAATATAAACCTAATAGTGCTGTATGTTAAGTTTCATGCAAAAAAAACAAAGTTTGAGCTACTTTATACGCAAAAGTTTGAGCAACTTGTAATTTCTTTCATATGCGCAAAAGTGCCAAAAACGCTTAAAAACCCTTAAATTCGCAACTTAACATGTAATTTCTAGCATATGACTAGGCTTTTCAATTTTAAACACTTCAACACAATAATATATACCAAATAGTGTTGTGTAACTTTTTGCGCACAAGTGCCAAAAACGCTTAAAAACCTATAAAATCGCAACTTAACACTTAATTTCTAACATAAGACTATGATTTTAAATTCTAACCACTTCAACACTATAATATATACCGAATAGTGTTGTGTGCCAAGTTTTGTGCAAAACAAACCAAGTTTGAGCTAGTTTATGCGCAAGAGTGCCAAAAGAGCTTAAAAACCCTTAAAATGGCAACTTAACATGTAATTTCAAGCATATGACTTTGATTTTCAATTCTAACCACTTCAACATAATAATACATCCCAAATAGTGATGTGTGCAAAGTTTCGTGCAAAACAAACCAAGTTTGAGCTACTTTATACGCAAAAGTGCCAAAAGCGCATAAAAACCCTTAAAATCGCAATTTAACATGTAATTTCAAGCATATGACTTTTATTTTCAATTCTAACCACTTCAATACAATAATATATACGAAATAGTGTTGTGTGCCAAGTTTCGTGCAAAAAGAACAAAGTTTGAGCAACTTTATGCGTAAAAGTGCCAAAAATGCTTAAAAACCATTAAAATTGCAATTTAACATGTAATTTCAAGCATATGACTAGGATTTTCAATTCTAACCACTTGAAAACAATATTATATCCAGAATAGTGTTGTGTGCCAAGTTTCGTGCAAAACAAACCAAGTTTGAGCTACTTTATGCACAAAAGTGCCAAAAACGCCTAAAAACCCTTAAAATCGCAACTTAAGATGTAATTTCAAGCATATGACTTTGATTTTCAATTCTAACCACTTCAACACAATAATATACCAAATAGTTTTGTGTGCCATGTTTCGTGCAAAACAAACAAAAGTTTGAGCTACTTTATGCGCAAAAGTGCAAAAAAGGCTTACAAACCATTAAAATCGCCACTTAACATGTAATTTCAAGCATATGACTTTGATTTTCAATTCTAACCACTTCAACAAAATAATATATACCAAATAGTGTTGTGACCCAAGTTTCGGGCAAAAAAAACAAAGCTTGAGCTACATTATGCGCAAAAGTGCCAAAAACGCTTAAAAACCCTTAAAATCGCAACTTAGCATGTAATTTCAAGTATATGACTTTGATTTTAAATTCTAACCACTTCAACCCAATAATATATACCAAATAGTGCTGTGTGCCAAGTTGCATGCAAAACAAACCAAGTTCTAGCTACTTTATGCGCAAAAGTGCCAACAACGCCTTAAAATAAAAACTTAACATGTAATTTAAAGCATATGACTTTGATTTTCAATTCTATCCACTTCCACACAATAATATATAACAAATAGTGTTGTGTGCCAACTTTCGTGCAAAACAAACCAAGTTTGAGCTACTTTATGCGCAAAAGTGTCAAAAACGCTTAAAATCCCTTAAAATCGCAACGTAACACGTACTTTCTAGCATATGACTATGATTTTAAATTCTAACCACTTCAACACAATAGTATATACCAAATAGTGTTGTGTCCCATGTTTCGTGCGAAACAAACCAAGTTTGACCAAATTTATGCGCAAAAGTGTCAAGAACGCTTAAAAACCCTTAAAATCGCAACTTAACACGTAATTTCTAGCATATGACTTTGATTCTCAGTTCTAACCACTTCAACACAATAATATATACCAAATAGTGTTGTGTGCAAAGTTTTGTGCAAAACAAACCAAGTTTGAGCAACTTTATGCGCAAAAGTGCCAAATACGTTTAAAAACCCTTAAAATCGTAACTTAACACGTAATTTCTAACATATGACTTTGATTTTAAATTCTAACAACTTCAACACAACAATATATAACAAATAGTGTTGTGTTCCAATTTTTTTGCAAAACAAACCAAGTTTGAGTTACTTTATGCGCAAAAGTGCCAAAAACGCTGAAAAACCCTTAAAATCGCAACTTAACACGTACATTCTTGCATATGACTATGATTTTCAATTCTAACCATTTCAGCACAATAATATATGCCTAATAGGATAAGATTAATCCAGCAGGTGGCCGGGAGGAGGTGTCTATCTCGGAACTCAAAAAAAAGCTTGTCGGGTTGTACTTGTGCGCTGGAGGAAATTTCATTCCCACTCTCCATAAGGTCTATCAACAATGCAGAACTCGACAGCCGGAGTTTGAGATTGTGTGTTGTGTGCCAAGTTTTGTGCAAAACAAACCATGTTTGAGCTACTTTATGCGCAAAAGTTTCAAAAACGCTTAAAAACCCATAAAATCGCAACTTAACATGTAATTTCTAGCATATGACCATGATTTTCAATTCAAACCACTTTAACACAATAATATATACCAAATAGTGTTGTGTGCTAAGTTTCCTACAAAACAAACAATGTTTGAGCTACTTTATGCGCAAAAGTGCCAAAAACGCTTTAAAACCCTTTAAATCGCAATTTAACATGTAATTTCTAGCATATGGCTAGGATTTCAATTCTATCCTCTTCAACACAATAATATATCCCAAATAGTGTTGTATGCCAAGTTTCGTGCAAAACAAACAAAGTTTGAGCTACTTTATGAGCAAAAGTGCCAAAAACACTTAAAAACCGTTCAAATCGAAACATAACATGTAATTTCTTGCATATGACTTTGATTTTCAATTCTAACCACTTCAACACAATAATATATAACAAATAGTGTTCTGCGCGAAGTTTCGTGCAAAACAAACCAAGTTTGAGCTACTTTATGCGCTAAAGTGTCAAAAACGCTTAAAAACCCTTAAAATCGCAATGTAACACGTAATTTCTTGCATATGACTATAATTTTAAATTCTATCCACTTCAACACAATAATATATACCAAATAGTATTGTGTTCCATGTTTCGTGCAAAACAAACCAAGTTTGAGCTAATTTATGCGCAAAAGTGCCAAAAACGCTTAAAAACCGTTAAAATCAACATTTAACATGTAGTTTCTAGCATATGACTAGGATTTCCAATTCGAACCACTTCAACACAATAACATATACCAAATAGTGTTGTGTGCCAAGTTTGGTGCAAAACAAACCAAGTTCTAGCTACTTTATGCGGAAAAGAACTAAAAACGCTTAAAAACCCTTAAAATTGTAAAATAATAGGTAATTTCAAGCATATGATTTTGATTTTAATATCTAACTACTTCAACACAATAATAAATACCAAATAGTTTTGTATGCCAAGTATCGTGCAGAACAAACAAAGTTTATGACTAGGATTTTCATATCTAACTACTTTGTACGCAAAAGTGCCAAAAACGCTTAAAAACTCTTAAAATCGCAACTTAACATGTAATTTCTAGCTTATGACTAGGATTTTCAATTCTAACCACTTCAACACAATATATATACGAAATAGTTTTGTTGGCCATGTTTTGTGCAAAACTAACCAAGTTTGAGCTACTTTATGCGCAAAAGTGCCAAAAACGCTTAAAAACCCTTAAAATCGCAACTTAACATGTAATTTCAAGAATATGACTTTGATTTTAAATTCTATCCCCTTCAACACAATAATATATACGAAATAGTGTTGTGTGCCAAGTTTCGTGCAAAACAAACAAAGTTTGAGCTTCTTTATGCGCAAAAGTGCCAAAAACGCTTAAAAACTCTTAAAATCGCAACTTAACATGTAATTTCTAACATATGACTAGGATTTTCAATTCTTACCACTTCAACACAATAATATATACTAAATAGTGTTGTGTGCCAAGTTTCGTGCAAAACAAATCAAGTTTGAGCTACTTTGTCGTAAAAGTGCAAAAAACGCTTAAAAACCCTTAAAATCGTAACATAACATGTAATTTATAGCATATGACTATGATTTTCAAATCTAACCACTTCAATACAATAATATATACTAAATAGTGTCCTGTGCCAAGTTTCGGGCAAAACAAACCAAGTTTGAGCAACTTATTTGCTTAAAAGTGCTAAAAACGCTTAAAAACCCTTAAAATCGTAACATAACATGTAATTTCTTGCATATGACTTTGATTTTCAATTCTAACCAATTCAACAGATTATAATATACCACATAGTGTTGTGTGCCAAGTTTCGTGAAAAACAAACCAAGTTTGAGCTACTTTGTCGTAAAAGTGCAAAAAACGCTTAAAACCCTTAAAATCGCAACATAACATGTAATTTATAGCATATGACTATGAATTTTAATTCTAACCATTTCAATACAATAATATATACCAAATAGTGATATGTACCAAGTTTCGTGCAAAACAAACCAAGTTTGAGCAACTTTAAGCGCAAAAGTGCTAAAAACGCATAAAAAACCCTTAAAATCGTAACTTAACATGTAATTTCTAGCATATGACTGTTATTTTCAATTCTAACCACTTCAACACAATAATATATACCAAATAATGTTGTGTGCCAAGGTTTGTGCAAAACAAAACAAGTTTGAACTACTTTATGCGCAAGTGTCAAAAACGCCTTAAAAACCCTTAAAATCGCAACTTAACACGTCATTTCTAGCATATGACTATGATTTTCAGATCTAACCACTTCAACACAATAACATATACCAAATAGTGTTCTGTGCCAAGTTTCGTGCAAAACAAACCAAGTTTGAACAACTTTATGCGCAAAAGTGCCAAAAACGCTTAAAAACCCTAAAAATCGAAACTTAATATGTAATTTCTAGCGTATGACTAGGATTTTCAATTCTAACCAGTTCAACACAATATATATACGAAATAGTATTGTGTGCCAAGTTTCGTACAAAACTAACTAAGTTTGAGCTACTTTATGCGCAAAAGTACCAAAAACGCTTAAAAATCCTTAAAATCACAACTTAACATGTAAGTTGAAGTATATGACTTTGATTTTAAATTCTATCCCCTTCAACACAATAATATATACCAAATAGTGTTGTGTGCCAAGTTTCGTGCAAAATAAACAAAGTTTGAGCTACTTTATGCGCAAAATTGCCAAAAACGCTTAAAAACCCTTAAAATCGCAACTTAACATGTAATTTCTAGCATATGACTAGGATTTTCAATTCTAACCACTTCAACACAATAATATATACCAAATAGTGTTGTGTGCCAAGTTTCGTGCAAAACAAACCAAGTTTGAGCTACTTTATGCCCAAAAGTGCCAAAAACGCTTAAAAACCCTTTAAATCGCAACTTACGATGTAATTTCTAGCATATGAGTATGATTTTCAATTCTAACCACTTCAACACAATAATATATACCAAATAGTGTTCTGTGCCAAGTTTCGTGCAAAACAAACCAAGTTTGAGCAACTTTATGGGCAAAAGTGCCAAAAACGCTTAAAAACCCTTAAAATTGTAACTTAACACGTAATTTCTAGCATATGACTATGATTTTCTATTCTAACCACTTCAACAACATAATATATACCAAATAATATTGTGTGCCAAGTTTTGTGCAAAAAAAAAAGTTTGAACTACTTTATGCGCAAAAGTGTCAAAAACGCTTAAACACCCTTAAAATCGCAACTTAACACGTCATTTCTAATATATGAGTATGATTTTCAAATCTAACCACTTCAACACAATAATATATACCAAATAGTGTTATGTGCCAATTTTCGTGCAAAACAAACCAAGTTTGAACAACTTTATGCGCAATAGTGCCAAAAACGTTTAAAAACTCTTAAAATCGAAACTTAACATATAATTTCTAGCATATGACTAAGATTTTCAATTCTAACCACTTCAACACAATATATATACGAAATAGTATTGTGTGCCATGTTTCGTGCAAAACTAACCAAGTTTGAGCTACTTTATGCACAAAAGTGTCAAAAACGCTTAAAAATCCTTAAAATCGCAACTTAACATGTAATTTCAAGTATATGACTTTAATTTTAAATTCTATCCCTTTCAACACAATAATATATACCAAATAGTGTTGTGTGCCAAGTTTCGTGCAAAACAAACAAAGTTTGAGCTACTTTGTGCGCAAAAGTGCCAAAAACGCTTAAAAACCCGTAAAATCGCAACTTAACATGTAATTTCTAGCATATGACTAGGATTTTCAATACTAACCACTTCAACACAATCATATATATCAAATAGTGTTGTGTACCAAGTTTCGTGCAAAACAATCCAATTTTGAGCTACTTTATTAGCAAAAGTGCCAAAAACGCTTAAAAACCCTTAAAATTGCAACTTACCATGTAATTTCTAGTATATGACTATGATTTTGAATTCTAACCACTTCAACACAATAATATATATCAAATAGTGTTGTGTGCCAAGTTTCGTGCAAAACAAACGAAGTTTGAGCTACTTTATCGTAAAAGTGACAAAAACGCTTAAGAACCCTTAAAATCGTAACTTAACACGTAATTTAAAACATATGACTATGATTTTCAATTCTAAACACTTCAACACAATAATATATACCAAATAGTGTTATGTGCAAAGTTTCGTGCAAAACTAATCAAGTTTGAACTACTTTATGCGCAAAAGAGTCAAAAACGCTTAAAAACCCTTAAAATCGCAACTTAACACGTCATTTCTAGCATATGACTATGATTTTCAAATCTAACCACTTCAACACAATAATATATACCAAAGAGCGTAGTGTGCCAAGTTTCGTGCAAAACAAACCAAGTTTGAACAACTTTATGCGCAAAAGTGCTAAAAACGCTTAAAAACCCTTAAAATCGAAACTTAACATGTAATTTCTAGCATATGACTATGATTTTAAATTCTAACCACTTCAACACATCAACAAAATAATATATATTCCAAATAGTGTAGTGTGCAAAGTTTTGTGCAAAACAAACCAAGTTTGAGCTACTTTACGTGCAAAATTGCCCAAAACGCTTAAAAACCCTTAAAATTGTAACTTTACACGTAATTTCCAGCATATGACTATGATTTTTAATTCTAACCACTTCAACACAATAATATATACCAAATATTGTTATGTTCCAAGTTTTGTGCAAAAGAAACCAAGTTTGAGCTACTTTATGCGCAAAAGTACCAAAAACCCTTAAAATCGCAACATAACTGGTAATTTCTAGCATATGACTATGATTTTCAATTCTAACCACTTCTACACAATAATATATACCAAATATTTTTGTGTTCCAAGTTTTGTGCAAAAGAAACCAAGTTCGAGCTACTTTATGTGCAAAAGTGCCAAAAACGTTTAAAAACCCTTAAAATCGCAACTTAACATGTAATTTCAAGCATATGACTATGATTTTCAATGCTAACCACTTCAAAACAATAATATATACCAAATATTTTAGTGTGCCAAGTTTCGTGCAAAACTAACCAAGTTTGAGCTACTTTATGCACAAAAGAGCCAAAAGCGCTTAAAAACCCTTAAAAACGCAATTTAACATGTAATTTGTTGCATATGACTATGATTTTCAATGCTAACCACTTAAAAACAATAATATATACCAAATAGAGTTGTGTGCAAAACTTCGTGGAAAACAAACCAAGTTTGAACAACTTTATGCGCAGAAGTGCCCAAAATGCTTAAAAACCCCTTAAAATCGCAACTTAACATGTAATTTCTAGCATATGGCTATGATTTTCAATGCTAACCACTTAAAAACAATAATATATACCAAATATTTTAGTGTTCCAAGTTTTGTGCAAAAGAAACCAAGTTTTAGCTACTTTATGCGCAAATGT
>NC_080052.1:434952-470667 GCF_026212465.1 Amaranthus tricolor | reverse complement strand
TTGTACGAAACCTCGCACACAACACTATTTGGTATATATATTATTATTTTGACGTGGTTAGAATTTAAAATCATAGTGAAATGCTAGAAATTACGTGTTAAGTTTCGATTTTTAAGGGTTTTTAAGTGTTTTTCGCACTTTTGCGCATAAAGTAGCACAAACTTGGTTTGTTTTGCACTAAACTTGGCACACAACACTATTTAGTATATATTATTGTATTGAAGTGGGTAGAATTGAAAATCATAGTCATATGCAAGAAATTACATGTTAAGTTGCAATTTTATGGTTTTTAAGCGTTTTTGGCACTTTTGCGCATAAAATAGCTCAAACTTGGTTTGTTTTGTACGAAACATGGCACACAACACTATTTGGTATATATTATTATTTTGAAGTGGTTAGAATTTAAAATCATAGTGAAATGCTAGAAATTACGTGTTAAGTTTGCGATTTTAAGGGTTTTTTAAGCGTTTTGGGCACTTTTGCGCATAAAGTAGCTCAAACTTTGTTTGTTTTGCACGAAACTTGGCACACAACACTATTTAGTATATATTATTGTATTGAAGTGGTTAGAATTGAAAATCATAGTCATATGCAAGAAATTACATGTTAAGTTGCAATTTTATGGGTTTTTAAGCGTTTTTGGCACTTTTGCGCATAAAGCAACTCAAACATGGTTTTTTTTTGCACGAAACTAGGAACTTAAAACTATTTGGTATATATTATTGTGTTGAAGTGGTTTAGAATTGATTATCATAGTCATATGCCAGAAATTACATGTTAAGTTGCAATTTTAAGGGTTTTTAAGCGTTTTTGGCACATTTTCGCATAAAGTAGCTCAAACTTGGTTTGTTTTGCACGAAACTTGGAACTTAAAACTATTTGGTATATATTATTTTGTTGAAGTGGTTAGAATTGATTATCATAGTCATATGTAAGAAATTACAAGTTAAGTTGCGATTTTAAGGGTTTTTAAGCGTTTTTGGTACTTTTGAGCATAAAGTAGCTCAAACTTGGGTTGATTTGCACGAAACCTCGCACACAACACTATTTGATATATATTATTGTGTTGAAGTGGTTAGAATTGAAAATCATAGTCATATGCAAGAAATTACATGTCAAGTTGCGATTTTATGGGTTTTTAAGAGTTTTTTCGCACTTTTGCGCATAAAATAGCTCAAACTTGGTTGGTTTTGAACGAAACTTGGCACACAATACTATTTGGTATAAATTATTGTGTTGAAGTGGTTAGAATTGAAAATCATAGTCATATGCTAGAAATTACATGTTAAGTTGCGATTTTAAGGGTTTTAAAGCGTTTTTGGCACTTTTGCGCATAAAGTAGCTCAAACTTGGTTGGTTTTGAACGAAACTTGGCACACAAAACTATTTGGTATAAATTATTTTGTTGAAGTGGTTAGAATTTAAAATCATAGTCATATGCTAGAAATTACATGTTAAGTTTCGATTTTAAGGGTTTTAAAGTGTTTTTGGTACTTTTGCGCATAAAGTAGTTCAAGCTTAATGTGATTAGCACGAAACTTGGCATATAACACTATTTGGTATATATTATTGTGTTTAAGTGGTTAGAATTGGAAATCATAGTCATATGCAAGAAATTACATGTTATGTTGCGATTTTAAGGGTTTTTAAGCGTTTTTGGCCTTTTGCGCATAAAGTAGCTCAAAATTGGTTTGTTTTGCACGAAACCTTGTACACAACACTATTTGGTATATATTATTGTATTGAAGTGGTTAGAATTGAAAATCATAGTCATATGCAGGAAATTACATGTTAAGTTGCAATTTTATGGGTTTTTATGCGTTTTTGGCACTTTTCGCATAAAATAGCTCAAACTTGGTTTGATTTGCACGAAACTTAGCATACAACACTATTAGGTATATATTATTATGTTGAAGTGGTTAGAATTGAAAATCATAGTCTTATGCTAAAAATTAAGTGTTAAGTTGCGATTTTAAGGGTTGTTAAGCGTATGTGGCACTTTTGCGCAAAATGTAGCTCAAACTTGGTTTCTTTTGCACGAAACTTAGCACTGAACATTATTTGTATATTTTATTGTGTTGAAGTGGTTAAAATTGAAAATCATAGTCATATGCTAGAAATTACATGTTAAGTTACGATTTTAAGGGCTTTTAAGCGTTTTTGGCACTTTTGCGCATAAAGTAGCACAAACTTGGTTTGTTTTGCACTAAACTTGGCACACAACACTATTTAGTATATATTATTGTATTGAAGTGGTTAGAATTGAAAATCATAGTCATATGCAAAAAATTACATGTTAAGTTGCAATTTTATGGGTTTTTAAGCGTTTTTGGCACTTTTGCGCATAAAATAGCTCAAACTTGGTTTGTTTTATACGAAACATGGCACACAACACTATTTGGTATATATTATTATTTTGAAGTGGTTAGAATTTAAAATCATAGTGAAATGCTAGAAATTACGTGTTAAGTTGCGATTTTAAGGGTTTTTAAGCGTTTTTGGCACTTTTGCGCATAAAGTAGCTCAAACTTGGTTTGTTTTGCACGAAACTTGGCACACAACACTATTTAGTATATATTATTGTATTGAAGTGGTTAGAATTGAAAATCATAGTCATATGCAAGAAATTACATGTTAAGTTGCAATTTTATGGGTTTTTAAGCGTTTTTGGCACTTTTGCGCATAAAATAGCTCAAACTTGGTTTGTTTTGCACAAAACTTAGCACACAACACTATTTGGTATATATTATTGTGTTGAAGTGGTTAGAATTAAAAATAAATGTCATATACAAGACATTACATGTTAAGTTGCAATTTTAAGGGTTTTTAAGCGTTTTTAGCCTTTTGCGCATAAAGTAGCTCAAACTTGGTTTGTTTTGCACGAAACCTTGTACACAACACTATTTGGTATATATTATTGTGTTGAAGTGGTTAGAATTGAAAATCATAGTCATATGCAGGAAATTACATGTTAAGTTGCAATTTTATGGGTTTTTAAGCGTTTTTGGGCACTTTTCGCATAAAATAGCTCAAACTTGGTTTGTTTTGTACGAAACCTCGCACACAACACTATTTGGTATATATATTATTATTTTGACGTGGTTAGAATTTAAAATCATAGTGAAATGCTAGAAATTACGTGTTAAGTTTCGATTTTAAGGGTTTTTTAAGCGTTTTTGGCACTTTTGCGCATAAAGTAGCACAAACTTGGTTTGTTTTGCACTAAACTTGGCACACAACACTATTTAGTATATATATTATTGTATTGAAGTGGTTAGAATTGAAAATCATAGTCATATGCAAGAAATTACATGTTAAGTTGCAATTTTATGGGTTTTTAAGCTTTTTTGGCACTTTTTGCGCATAAAATAGCTCAAACTTGGTTTGTTTTGTACTAAACATGGCACACAACACTATTTAGTATATATTATTGTAATTGAAGTGGTTAGAATTGAAAATCATAGTCATATGCAAGAAATTACATGTTAAGTTGCAATTTTATGGGTTTTTTAAGCGTTTTTGGCACTTTTGCGCATAAAATAGCTCAAACTTGGTTTGTTTTGCACAAAACTTAGCACACAACACTATTTGGTATATATTATTGTGTTGAAGTGGTTAGAATTAAAAATAAAAGTCATATACAAGACATTACATGTTAAGTTGCAATTTTAAGGGTTTTTAAGCGTTTTTGGCCTTTTGCGCATAAAGTAGCTCAAACTTGGTTTGTTTTGCACGAAACCTTGTACACAACACTATTTGGTATATATTATTGTGTTGAAGTGGTTAGAATTGAAAATCATAGTCATATGCAGGAACTTACATGTTAAGTTGCAATTTTATGGGTTTTTAAGCGTTTTTGACACTTTTTGCATAAAATAGCTCAAACATGGTTTGATTTGCACGAAACTTGGCATACAACACTATTAGGTATATATTATTATGTTGAAGTGGTTAGAATTGAAAATCATAGTCTTATGCTAAAAATTAAGTGTTAAGTTGCGATTTTAAAGGTTGTTAAGCGTATATGGCACTTTTGCGCAAAATATAGCTCAAACTTGGTTTCTTTTGCACGAAACTTAGCACACAACATTATTTGTATATTTTATTGTGTTGCAGTGGTTAAAATTGAAAATCATAGTCATATGCTAGAAATTACATGTTAAGTTGCGATTTTAAGGGGATTTAAGCGTTTTTGGCACTTTTGCGCATAAAATAGCTCAAACTTGGTTTGTTTTGTACGAAACTTAGCACACAACACTATTTGGTATATATTATTATTTTGGAAGTGGTTATAATTTAAAATCATAGTGAAATGCTAGAAATTACGTGTTAAGTTGCGATTTTAAGGGTTTTTAAGCGTTTTTGCACTTTTGCGCATAAAGTAGCTCAAACTTGGTTTGTTTTGCACGAAAATTGGCACACAACACTATTTAGTATATATTATTGTATTGAAGTGGTTAGAATTGAAAATCATAGTCATATGCAAGAAATTACATGTTAAGTTGCAATTTTATGGGTTTTAAGGGTTTTTGGCACTTTTGCGCATAAAATAGCTCAAACTTGGTTTGTTTTGCACAAAAACTTAGCACACAAAGCTATTTGGTAAATATTATTGTGTTGAAGTGGTTAGAATTAAAAATAAAAGTCATATACAAGACGTTACATGTTAAGTTGCAATTTTAAGGGTTTTTAAGCGTTTTTGGCCTTTTGCGCATAAAGTAGCTCAAACTTGGTTTGTTTTGCACGAAACCTTGTACACAACACTATATGGTATATATTATTGTGTTGAAGTGGTTAGAATTGAAAATCATAGTCATATGCAGGAAATTACATGTTAAGTTGCAATTTTATGGGTTTTTAAGCGTTTTTGGCACTTTTCGCATAAAATAGCTCAAACTTGGTTCGATTTGCATGAAACTTGGCATACAACACTATTAGCTATATATTATTATGTTGAAGTGGTTAGAATTGAAAATCATAGTCTTATGCTAAAAATTAAGTGTTAAGTTGCGATTTTAAGGGTTGTTAAGCGTATCTGGCACTTTTGCGCAAAATGTAGCTCAAACTTGGTTTCTTTTGCACGAAACTTAGCACTGAACATTATTTGTATATTTTATTGTGTTGAAGTGGTTAAAATTGAAAATCATAGTCATATGCTAGAAATTACATGTTATGTTGCGATTTTAAGGGCTTTTAAGCGTTTTTGGCACTTTTGCGCATAAAATAGCACAAACTTGGTTTGTTTTGTACGAAACCTCGCACACAACACTATTTGGTATATATATTATTATTTTGACGTGGTTAGAATTTAAAATCATAGTGAAATGCTAGAAATTACGTTTTAAGTTTCGATTTTAAGGGTTTTTAAGCGTTTTTGGCACTTTTGCGCATAAAGTAGCACAAACTTGGTTTGTTTTGCACTAAACTTGGCACACAACACTATTTAGTATATATTATTGTATTGAAGTGGTTAGAATTGAAAATCATAGTCATATGCAAAAAATTACATGTTAAGTTGCAATTTTATGGGTTTTTAAGCGTTTTTGGCACTTTTGCGCATAAAATAGCTCAAACTTGGTTTGTTTTGTACGAAACATGGCACACAACACTATTTGGTATATATTATTATTTTGAAGTGGTTAGAATTTAAAATCATAGTGAAATGCTAGAAATTACGTGTTAAGTTGCGATATTAAGGGTTTTTAAGCGTTTTTGGCACTTTTGCGCATAAAGTAGCTCAAACTTGGTTTGTTTTGCACGAAACTTGGCACACAACACTATTTAGTATAAATTATTGTATTGAAGTGGTTAGAATTGAAAATCATAGTCATATGCAAGAAATTACATGTTAAGTTGCAATTTTATGGGTTTTTAAGCGTTTTTGGCACTTTTGCGCATAAAATAGCTCAAACTTGGTTTGTTTTGCACAAAACTTAGCACACAACACTATTTGGTATATATTATTGTGTTGAAGTGGTTAGAATTAAAAATAAATGTCATATACAAGACATTACATGTTAAGTTGCAATTTTAAGGGTTTTTAAGCGTTTTTGGCCTTTTGCGCATAAAGTAGCTCAAACTTGGTTTGTTTTGCACGGAACCTTGTACACAACACTATTTGGTATATATTATTGTGTTGAAGTGGTTAGAATTGAAAATCATAGTCATATGCAGGAAATTACATGTTAAGTTGCAATTTTATGGGTTTTTTATGCGTTTTTGGCACTTTTCGCATAAAATAGCTCAAACTTGGTTTGATTTGCACGAAACTTAGCATACAACACTATTAGGTATATATTATTATGTTGAAGTGGTTAGAATTGAAAATCATAGTCTTATGCTAAAAATTAAGTGTTAAGTTGCGATTTTAAGGGTTGTTAAGCGTATGTGGCGCTTTTGCGCAAAATGTAGCTCAAACTTGGTTTCTTTTGCACGAAACTTAGCACTCAACATTATTTGTATATTTTATTGTGTTGAAGTGGTTAAAATTGAAAATCATAGTCATATGCTAGAAATTACATGTTATGTTGCGATTTTAAGGGCTTTTAAGCGTTTTTGGCACTTTTGCGCATAAAATAGCACAAACTTGGTTTGTTTTGTACGAAACCTCGCACACAACACTATTTGGTATATATATTATTATTTTGACGTGGTTAGAATTTAAAATCATAGTGAAATGCTAGAAATTACGTGTTAAGTTTCGATTTTAAGGGTTTTTAAGGGTTTTTGGCACTTTTGCGCATAAAGTAGCACAAACTTGGTTTGTTTTGCACTAAACTTGGCACACAACACTATTTAGTATATAATTATTGTATTGAAGTGGTTAGAATTGAAAATCATAGTCATATGCAAAAAATTACATGTTAAGTTGCAATTTTATGGGTTTTTAAGCGTTTTTGGCACTTTTGCGCATAAAATAGCTCAAACTTGGTTTTGTTTTGTACGAAACATGGCACACAACACTATTTGGTATATATTATTATTTTGAAGTGGTTAGAATTTAAAATCATAGTGAAATGCTAGAAATTACGTGTTAAGTTGCGATTTTAAGGGTTTTTTAAGCGTTTTTGGCACTTTTTGCGCATAAAGTAGCTCAAACTTGGTTTGTTTTGCACGAAAATTGGCACACAACACTATTTAGTATATATTATTGTATTGAAGTGGTTAGAATTGAAAATCATAGTCATATGCAAGAAATTACATGTTAAGTTGCAATTTTATGGGTTTTATAAGTGTTTTTTGGCACTTTTGCGCATAAAATAGCTCAAACTTGGTTTGTTTTGCACAAAACTTAGCACACAACACTATTTGGTATATATTATTGTCATATACAAGACATTACATGTTAAGTTGCAATTTTAAGGGTTTTTAAGCGTTTTTGGCCTTTTGCGCATAAAGTAGCTCAAACTTGGTTTGTTTTGCACGAAACCTTGTACACAACACTATTTGGTATATATTATTGTGTTGAAGTGGTTAGAATTGAAAATCATAGTCATATGCAGGAACTTACATGTTAAGTTTCAATTTTATGGGTTTTTTAAGCGTTTTTGGCACTTTTCGCATAAAATAGCTCAAACTTGGTTTGATTTGCACGAAACTTGGCATACAAAACTATTAGGTATATATTATTATGTTGAAGTGGTTAGAATTGAAAATCATAGTCTTATGCTAAAAATTAAGTGTTAAGTTGCGATTTTAAGGGTTGTTAAGCGTATGTGGCACTTTTGCGCAAAATGTAGCTCAAACTTGGTTTCTTTTGCACGAAACTTAGCACTCAACATTATTTGTATATTTTATTGTGTTGAAGTGGTTAAAATTGAAAATCATAGTCATATGCTAGAAATTACATGTTAAGTTACGATTTTAAGGGCTTTTAAGCGTTTTTGGCACTTTTGCGCATTAAATAGCTCAAAGTTGGTTTGTTTTGTACGAAACTTAGCACACAACACTATTTGGTATATATTATTATTTTGAAGTGGTTAGAATTCAAAATCATAGTGAAATGCTAGAAATTACGTGTTAAGTTGCGGTTTTAAGGGTTTTTAAGCGTTTTTGGGCACTTTTGCGCATAAAGTAGCTCAAACTTGGTTTGTTTTGCACGAAAATTGGGCACACAACACTATTTAGTATATATTATTGTATTGAAGTGGTTAGAATTGAAAATCATAGTCATATGCAAGAAATTACATGTTAAGTTGCAATTTTATGGGTTTTTAAGCGTTTTTGGCACTTTTGCGCATAAAATAGCTCAAACTTGGTTTGTTTTGCACAAAACTTAGCACACAAAACTATTTGGTATATATTATTGTGTTGAAGTGGTTAGAATTAAAAATAAAGTCATATACAAGACATTACATGTTAAGTTGCAATTTTAAGGGTTTTTAAGCGTTTTTGGCCTTTTGCGCATAAAGTAGCTCAAACTTGGTTTGTTTTGCACGAAACCTTGTACACAACACTATTTGGTATATATTATTGTGTTGAAGTGGTTAGAATTGAAAATCATAGTCATATGCAGGAAATTACATGTTAAGTTGCAATTTTATGGGTTTTTAAGCGTTTTTGGCACTTTTCGCATAAAATAGCTCAAACTTGGTTTGTTTTGCACGAAAATTGGCACACAACACTATTTAGTATATATTATTGTATTGAAGTGGTTAGAATTGAAAATTCATAGTCATATGCAAGAAATTACATGTTAAGTTGCAATTTTATGGGTTTATTAAGCGTTTTTGGCACTTTTGCGCATAAAATAGCTCAAACTTGGTTTGTTTTGCACAAAACTTAGCACACAAAGCTATTTGGTAAATATTATTGTGTTGAAGTGGTTAGAATTAAAAATAAAAGTCATATACAAGACGTTACATGTTAAGTTGCAATTTTAAGGGGTTTTTAAGCGTTTTTGGCCTTTTGCGCATAAAGTAGCTCAAACTTGGTTTGTTTTGCACGAAACCTTGTACACAACACTATATGGTATATATTATTGTGTTGAAGTGGTTAGAATTGAAAATCATAGTCATATGCAGGAAATTACATGTTAAGTTGCAATTTTATGGGTTTTTAAGCGTTTTTTGGCACTTTTCGCATAAAATAGCTCAAACTTGGTTTGATTTGCACGAAACTTGGCATACAACACTATTTGCTATATATTATTATGTTGAAGTGGTTAGAATTGAAAATCATAGTCTTATGCTAAAAATTAAGTGTTAAGTTGCGATTTTAAGGGGTTGTTAAGCGTATCTGGCACTTTTGCGCAAAATGTAGCTCAAACTTGGTTTCTTTTGCACGAAACTTAGCACTGAACATTATTTGTATATTTTTATTGTGTTGAAGTGGTTAAAATTGAAAATCATAGTCATATGCTAGAAATTACATGTTTATGTTGCGATTTTAAGGGCTTTTAAGCGTTTTTTGTGCACTTTTGCGCATAAAATAGCACAAACTTGGTTTGTTTTGTACGAAACCTCGCACACAACACTATTTGGTATATATATTATTATTATGACGTGGTTAGAATTTAAAATCATAGTGAAATGCTAGAAATTACGTGTTAAGTTTCGATTTTAAGGGTTTTTAAGCGTTTTTTGGCACTTTTGCGCATAAAGTAGCACAAACTTGGTTTGTTTTGCACTAAACTTGGCACACAACACTATTTAGTATATATTATTGTATTGAAGTGGTTAGAATTGAAAATCATAGTCATATGCAAAAAAATTACATGTTAAGTTGCAATTTTATGGGTTTTTAAGCGTTTTTGGCACTTTTGCGCATAAAATAGCTCAAACTTGGTTTGTTTTGTACGAAACATGGCACACAACACTATTTGGTATATATTATTATTTTGAAGTGGTTAGAATTTAAAATCATAGTGAAATGCTAGAAATTACGTGTTAAGTTGCGGATTTTAAGGGTTTCTAAGCGTTTTTGGCACTTTTGCGCATAAAGTAGCTCAAACTTGGTTTGTTTTGCACGAAACTTGGCACACAACACTATTTAGTATATATTATTGTATTGAAGTGGTTAGAATTGAAAAATCATAGTCATATGCAAGAAATTACATGTTAAGTTGCAATTTTATGGGTTTTTAAGCGTTTTTGGCACTTTTGCGCATAAAATAGCTCAAACTTGGTTTGTTTTGCACAAAACTTAGCACACAACACTATTTGGTATATATTATTGTCATATACAAGACATTACATGTTAAGTTGCAATTTTAAGGGTTTTTAAGCGTTTTTTGGCCTTTTGCGCATAAAGTAGCTCAAACTTGGTTTGTTTTGCACGAAACCTTGTACACAACACTATTTGGTATATATTATTGTGTTGAAGTGGTTAGAATTGAAAATCATAGTCATATGCAGGAACTTACATGTTAAGTTTCAATTTTATGGGTTTTTAAGCGTTTTTGGCACTTTTCGCATAAAATAGCTCAAACTTGGTTTGATTTGCACGAAACTTGGCATACAAAACTATTAGGTATATATTATTATGTTGAAGTGGTTAGAATTGAAAATCATAGTCTTATGCTAAAAATTAAGTGTTAAGTTGCGATTTTTAAGGGTTGTTAAGCGTATATGGCACTTTTGCGCAAAATGTAGCTCAAACTTGGTTTCTTTTGCACGAAACTTAGCACACAACATTATTTGTATATATTTATTGTGTTGAAGTGGTTAAACTTGAAAATCATAGTCATATGTTAGAAATTACATGTTAAGTTACGATTTTAAGGGCTTTTAAGCGTTTTTGGCACTTTTGCGCATTAAATAGCTCAAACTTGGTTTGTTTTGTACGAAACTTAGCACACAACACTATTTGGTATATATTATTATTTTGAAGTGGTTAGAATTCAAAATCATAGTGAAATGCTAGAAATTACGTGTTAAGTTGCGGGTTTTAAGGGTTTTTAATCGTTTTTGGCACTTTTGCGCATAAATGTAGCTCAAACTTGGTTTGTTTTGCACGAAAATTGGCACACAACACTATTTTAGTATATATTATTGTATTGAAGTGGTTAGAATTGAAAATCATAGTCATATGCAAAGAATTACATGTTAAGTTGCAATTTTATGGGTTTTTAAGCGTTTTTGGCACTTTTGCGCATAAAATAGCTCAAACTTGGTTTGTTTTGCACAAAACTTAGCACACAAAACTATTTGGTATATATTTATTGTGTTGAAGTGGTTAGAATTAAAAATAAAAGTCATATACAAGACATTACATGTTAAGTTGCAATTTTAAGGGGTTTTTAAGCGTTTTTGGCCTTTTGCGCATAAAGTAGCTCAAACTTGGTTTTGTTTTGCACGAAACCTTGTACACAACACTATTTGGTATATATTATTGTGTTGAAGTGGTTAGAATTGAAAATCATAGTCATATGCAGGAAATTACATGTTAAGTTGCAATTTTATGGGTTTTTAAGCGTTTTTGGCACTTTTCGCATTAAAATAACTCAAACTTGGTTTTATTTGCACGAAACTTGGCATACAACACTATTAGGTATATATTATTATGTTGAAGTGGTTAGAATTGAAAATCATAGTCTTATGCTAAAAAATTAAGTGTTAAGTTGCGATTTTAAGGGTTGTTAAGCGTATGTGGCACTCTTGCGCAAAATGTAACTCAAACTTGGTTTCTTTTGCACGAAACTTAGCACACAACATTATTTGTATATTTTATTGTGTTGAAGTGGTTAAAATTGAAAATCATAGTCATATGCAAGAAATTACTTGTTAAGTTGCGATTTTAAGGGCTTTTAAGCGTTTTTTGGCACTTTTGCGCATAAAATAGCTCAAACTTGGTTTGTTTTGTACGAAACCTCGCACACAACACTATTTGGTATATATATTATTATTTTGACGTGGTTAGAATTTAAAATCATAGTGAAATGCTAGAAATTACGTGTTAAGTTTCGATTTTAAGGGTTTTTAAGCGTTTTTGGCACTTTTGCGCATAAAGTAGCACAAACTTGGTTTGTTTTGCACTAAACTTGGCACACAACACGATTTAGTATATATTATTGTATTGAAGTGGTTAGAATTGAAAATCATAGTCATATGCAAGAAATTACATGTTAAGTTGCAATTTTATGGCTTTTTAAGCGTTTTTGGCACTTTTGCTCATAAAATAGCTCAAACTTGGTTTGTTTTGTACGAAACATGGCACACAACACTATTTGGTATATATTATTATTTTGAAGTGGTTAGAATTTAAAATCATAGTGAAATGCTAGAAATTACCTGTTAAGTTGCGATTTTAAGGGTTTTTAAGCGTTTTTGTCACTTTTGCGCATAAAGTAGCTCAAACTTGGTTTGTTTTGCACGAAACTTGGCACACAACACTATTTAGTATATATTATTGTATTGAAGTGGTTAGAATTGAAAATCATAGTCATATGCAAGAAATTACATGTTAAGTTGCAATTTTATGGGTTTTTTAAGCGTTTTTGGGCACTTTTGCGCATAAAATAGCTCAAACTTGGTTTGTTTTGCACAAAACTTAGCACACAACACTATTTGGTATATATTATTGTGTTGAAGTGGTTAGAATTAAAAATAAAAGTCATATACAAGACATTACATGTTAAGTTGCAATTTTAAGGGTTTTCAAGCGTTTTTGGCCTTTTGCGCATAAAGTAGCTCAAACTTGGTTTGTTTTGCACGAAACCTTGTACACAACACTATTTGGTATATATTATTGTGTTGAAGTGGTTAGAATTGAAAATCATAGTCATATGCAGGAAACTTACATGTTAAGTTGCAATTTTATGGGTTTTTTAAGCGTTTTTGACACTTTTTGCATAAAATAGCTCAAACATGGTTTGATTTGCACGAAACTTGGCATACAACACTATTAGGTATATATTATTATGTTGAAGTGGTTAGAATTGAAAATCATAGTCCTTATGCTAAAAATTAAGTGTTAAGTTGCGATTTTAAAGGTTGTTAAGCGTATATGGCACTTTTGCGCAAAATGTAGCTCAAACTTGGTTTCTTTTGCACGAAACTTAGCACACAACATTATTTGTATATTTTATTGTGTTGAAGTGGTTAAAATTGAAAATCATAGTCATATGCAGGAAATTACATGTTAAGTTGCGATTTTAAGGGGATTTAAGCGTTTTTGGCACTTTTGCGCATAAAATAGCTCAAACTTGGTTTGTTTTGTACGAAACTTAGCACACAACACTCTTTGGTATATATTATTATTTTGAAGTGGTTAGAATTTAAAATCATAGTGAAATGCTAGAAATTACGTGTTAAGTTGCGATTTTAAGGGTTTTTAAGCGTTTTTGGCACTTTTGCGCATAAAGTAGCTCAAACTTGGTTTGTTTTGCACGAAAATTGGCACACAACACTATTTAGTATATATTATTGTATTGAAGTGGTTAGAATTGAAAATCATAGTCATATGAAAGAAATTACATGTTAAGTTGCAATTTTATGGGTTTTTTAAGCGTTTTTGGCACTTTTGCGCATAAAATAGCTCAAACTTGGTTTGTTTTGCACAAAACTTAGCACACAAAACTATTTGGTAAATATTATTGTGTTGAAGTGGTTAGAATTAAAAATAAAAGTCATATACAAGACGTTACATGTTAAGTTGCAATTTTAAGGGTTTTTAAGCGTTTTTGGCCTTTTGCGCATAAAGTAGCTCAAACTTGGTTTGTTTTGCACGAAACCTTGTACACAACACTATTTGGTATATATTATTGTGTTGAAGTGGTTAGAATTGAAAATCATAGTCATATGCAGGAACTTACATGTTAAGTTGCAATTTTATGGGTTTTTAAGCGTTTTTGACACTTTTTGCATAAAATAGCACAAACATGGTTTGATTTGCACGAAACTTGGCATACAACACTATTAGGTATATATTATTATGTTGAAGTGGTTAGAATTGAAAATCATAGTCTTTATGCTAAAAATTAAGTGTTAAGTTGCGATTTTAAAGGTTGTTAAGCGTATATGGCACTTTTGCGCAAAATGTAGCTCAAACTTGGTTTCTTTTGCACGAAACTTAGCACACAACATTATTTGTATATTTTATTGTGTTGAAGTGGTTAAAATTGAAAATCATAGTCATATGCAGGAAATTACATGTTAAGTTGCGATTTTAAGGGGATTTAAGCGTTTTTGGCACTTTTGCGCATAAAATAGCTCAAACTTGGTTTGTTTTTGTACGAAACTTAGCACACAACACTATTTGGTATATATTATTATTTTGAAGTGGTTAGAATTTAAAATCATAGTGAAATGCTAGAAATTACGTGTTAAGTTGCGATTTTAAGGGTTTTTAAGCGTTTTTGGCACTTTTGCGCATAAAGTAGCTCAAACTTGGTTTGTTTTGCACGAAAATTGGCACACAACACTATTTAGTATATATTATTGTATTGAAGTGGTTAGAATTGAAAATCATAGTCATATGAAAGAAATTACATGTTAAGTTGCAATTTTATGGGTTTTTAAGCGTTTTTGGCACTTTTGCGCATAAAATAGCTCAAACTTGGTTTGTTTTGCACAAAACTTAGCACACAAAACTATTTGGTAAATATTATTGTGTTGAAGTGGTTAGAATTAAAAATAAAAGTCATATACAAGACGTTACATGTTAAGTTGCAATTTTAAGGGTTTTTAAGCGTTTTTGGCCTTTTGCGCATAAAGTAGCTCAAACTTGGTTTGTTTTGCACGAAACCTTGTACACAACACTATATGGTATATATTATTGTGTTGAAGTGGTTAGAATTGAAAATCATAGTCATATGCAGGAAATTACATGTTAAGTTGCAATTTTATGGGTTTTTTAAGCGTTTTTTGGCACTTTTCGCATAAAAATAGCTCAAACTTGGTTTGATTTGCACGAAACTTGGCATACAACACTATTAGGTATATATTATTATGTTGAAGTGGTTAGAATTGAAAATCATAGTCTTATGCTAAAAATTAAGTGTTAAGTTGCGATTTTGAGGGTTGTTAAGCGTATCTGGCACTTTTGCGCAAAATGTAGCTCAAACTTGGTTTCTTTTGCACGAAACTTAGCACACAATGTTATTTGTATATTTTATTGTGTTGAAGTGGTTAAAATTGAAAATCATAGTCATATGCTAGAAATTACATGTTAAGTTGCGATTTTAAGGGCTTTTAAGCGTTTTTGGCACTTTTGCGCATAAAATAGCTCAAACTTGGTTTGTTTTGTACGAAACCTCGCACACAACACTATTTGGTATATATATTATTATTTTGACGTGGTTAGAATTTAAAATCATAGTGAAATGCTAGAAATTACGTGTTAAGTTTCGATTTTAAGGGTTTTTAAGCGTTTTTGGCACTTTTGCGCATAAAGTAGCACAAACTTGGTTTGTTTTGCACTAAACTTGGCACACAACACTATTTAGTATATATTATTGTATTGAAGTGGTTAGAATTGAAAATCATAGTCATATGCAAGAAATTACATGTTAAGTTGCAATTTTATGGGTTTTTAAGCGTTTTTGGCACTTTTGCGCATAAAATAGCTCAAACTTGGTTTGTTTTGCACAAAACTTAGCACACAACACTATTTGGTATATATTATTGTGTTGAAGTGGTTAGAATTAAAAATAAAAGTCATATACAACACATTACATGTTAAGTTGCAATTTTAAGGGTTTTTAAGCGTTTTTGGCACTTTTGCGCATAAAGTAACTCAAACATGGTTTTTTTTGCACGAAACTAGGAACTTAAAACTAATTGGTATATATTATTGTGTTGAAGTGGTTAGAATTGATTATCATAGTCATATGCAAGAAATTACATGTTAAGTTGCAATTTTAAGGGTTTTTAAGCGTTTTTGGCACATTTTCGCATAAAGTAGCTCAAACTTGGTTTGTTTTGCACGAAACTTGGAACTTAAAACTATTTGGTATATATTATTGTGTTGAAGTGGTTAGAATTGAAAATCATAGTCATATGCTAGAAATTACATGTTAAGTTGCGATTTTAAGGGTTTTAAAGCGTTGTTGGCACTTTTGCGCATAAAGTAGTTCAAGCTTAATGTGATTAGCACGAAACTTGGAACTTAAAACTATTTGGTATATATTATTGTGTTGAAGTGGTTAGAATTGAAAATCATAGTCATATGCAAGAAAATACATGTCAAGTTGCGATTTTATGGGTTTTTAAGAGTTTTTTCGCACTTTTGCGCATAAAATAGCTCAAACTTGGTTGGTTTTGAACGAAACTTGGCACACAACACTATTTGGTATATATTATTGTGTTGAAGTGGTTTAGAATTGAAAATCATAGTCATATGCAGGAAATTACATGTTAAGTTGCAATTTTATGGGTTTTTAAGCGTTTTTGGCACTTTTCGCATAAAATAGCTCAAACTTGGTTTGATTTGCACGAAACTTGGCATACAACACTATTAGGTATATATTATTATGTTGAAGTGGTTAGAATTGAAAATCATAGTCTTATGCTAAAACTTAAGTGTTAAGCTGCGATTTTAAGGGTTGTTAAGCGTATATGGCACTTTTGCGCAAAATGTAGCTCAAACTTGGTTTCTTTTGCACGAAACTTAGCACACAACATTATTTGTATATATTATTTTGTTGAAGTGGTTAAAATTGAAAATCATAGTCATATGCTAGAAATTACATGTTAAGTTGCGATTTTAAGGGCTTTTAAGCGTTTTTGGCACTTTTGCGCATAAAATAGCTCAAACTTGGTTTGTTTTGTACGAAACTTGGCACAGTACACTATTTGGATATATTATTATTTTGAAGTGGTTAGAATTTAAAATCATTGTGAAATGCTAGAAATTACGTGTTTAGTTGCGATTTTAAGGGTTTTTAAGCGTTTTTGGCACTTTTGCGCATAAAGTAGCTCAAACTTGAGTTGTTTTGCACGAAACCTTGTACACAACACTATTTGGTATATATTATTGTGTTGAAGTGGTTAGAATTGAAAATCATAGTCATATGCAGGAAATTACATGTTAAGTTGCAATTTTATGGGTTTTAAAGCGTTTTTGGCACTTTTCGCATAAAATAGCTCAAACTTGGTTTGATTTGCACGAAACTTGGCATACAACACTATTAGGTATATATTATTATGTTGAAGTGGTTAGAATTGAAAATCATAGTCTTATGCTAAAAATTAAGTGTTAAGTTGCGATTTTAAGGGTTGTTAAGCGTATCTGGCACTTTTGCGCAAAATGTAGCTCAAACTTGGTTTCTTTTGCACGAAACTTAGCACACAATGTTATTTGTATATTTTATTGTGTTGAAGTGGTTAAAATTGAAAATCATAGTCATATGCTAGAAATTACATGTTAAGTTGCGATTTTAAGGGCTTTTAAGCGTTTTTGGCACTTTTGCGCATAAAATAGCTCAAACTTGGTTTGTTTTGTACGAAACCTCGCACACAACACTATTTGGTATATATATTATTATTTTGACGTGGTTAGAATTTAAAATCATAGTGAAATGCTAGAAATTACGTGTTAAGTTTCGATTTTAAGGGTTTTTAAGCGTTTTTGGCACTTTTGCGCATAAAGTAGCACAAACTTGGTTTGTTTTGCACTAAACTTGGCACACAACACTATTTAGTATATATTATTGTATTGAAGTGGTTAGAATTGAAAATCATAGTCATATGCAAGAAATTACATGTTAAGTTGCAATTTTATGGATTTTTAAGCGTTTTTGGCACTTTTGCGCATAAAATAGCTCAAACTTGGTTTGTTTTGCACAAAACTTAGCACACAACACTATTTGGTATATATTATAGTGTTGAAGTGGTTAGAATTAAAAATAAAAGTCATATACAAGACATTACATGTTAAGTTGCAATTTTAAGGGTTTTTAAGCGTTTTTGGCACTTTTGCGCATAAAGTAACTCAAACATGGTTTTTTTTTGCACGAAACTAGGAACTTAAAACTATTTGGTATATATTATTGTGTTGAAGTGGTTAGAATTGATTATCATAGTTATATGCAAGAAATTACATGTTAAGTTGCAATTTTAAGGGTTTTTAAGCGTTTTTGGCACATTTTCGCATAAAGTAGCTCAAACTTGGTTTGTTTTGCACGAAACTTGGAACTTAAAACTATTTGGTATATATTATTGTGTTGAAGTGGTTAGAATTGATTATCATAGTCATATGTAAGAAATTACAAGTTAAGTTGCGATTTTAAGGGTTTTTAAGCGTTTTTGGTACTTTTGCGCATAAAGTAGCTCAAACTTGGGTTGATTTGCACGAAACTTGGCACACAACACTATTTGATATATATTATTGTGTTGAAGTGGTTAGAATTGAAAATCATAGTCATATGCAAGAAAATACATGTCAAGTTGCGATTTTATGGGTTTTTAAGAGTTTTTTCGCACTTTTGCGCATAAAATAGCTCAAACTTGGTTGGTTTTGAACGAAACTTGGCACACAATACTATTTGGTATAAATTATTGTGTTGAAGTGGTTAGAATTGAAAATCATAGTCATATGCTAGAAATTACATGTTAAGTTGCGATTTTAAGGGTTTTAAAGCGTTGTTGGCACTTTTGCGCATAAAGTAGTTCAAGCTTAATGTGATTAACACGAAACTTGGCATACAACACTATTTGGTATATATTATTGTGTTGTAGTGGTTAGAATTGGAAATCATAGTCATATGCAAGAAATTACATGTTAAGTTGCGATTTTAAGGGTTTTTAAGCGTTTTTGGCCCTTTTGCGCATAAAGTAGCTCAAACTTGGTTTGTTTTGCACGAAACCTTGTACACAACACTATTTGGTATATATTATTGTGTTGAAGTGGTTAGAATTGAAAATCATAGTCATATGCAGGAAATTACATGTTAAGTTGCAATTTTATGGGTTTTTAAGCGTTTTTGGCACTTTTCGCATAAAATAGCTCAAACTTGGTTTGATTTGCACGAAACATGGCATACAACACTATTAGGTATATATTATTATGTTGAAGTGGTTAGAATTGAAAATCATAGTCTTATGCTAAAACTTCAGTGTTAAGCTGCGATTTTAAGGGTTGTTAAGCGTATATGGCACTTTTGCGCAAAATGTAGCTCAAACTTGGGTTTCTTTTGCACGAAACTTAGCACACAACATTATTTGTATATATTATTTTGTTGAAGTGGTTAAAATTGAAAATCATAGTCATATGCTAGAAATTACATGTTAAGTTGCGATTTTAAGGGCTTTTAAGCGTTGTTGGCACTTTTGCGCATAAAATAGCTCAAACTTGGTTTGTTTTGTACGAAACTTGGCACAGTACACTATTTGGTATATATTATTATTTTGAAGTGGTTAGAATTTAAAATCATTGTGAAATGCTAGAAATTACGTGTTTAGTTGCGATTTTAAGGGTTTTTAAGCGTTTTTGGCACTTTTGCGCATAAAGTAGCTCAAACTTGGTTTGTTTTGCACGAAACTTGGCACACAACACTATTTAGTATATATTATTGTATTGAAGTGGTTAGAATTGAAAATCATAGTCATATGCAAGAAATTACATGTTAAGTTGCAATTTTATGGGTTTTTAAGCGTTTTTGGCACTTTTGCGCATTAAATAGCTCAAACTTGGTTTGTTTTGTACGAAACATGGCACACAACACTATTTGGTATATATTATTATTTTGAAGTGGTTAGAATTTACAATCATAGTGAAATGCTTGAAATTACGTGTTAAGTTGCAATTTTAAGGATTTTTAAACGTTTTGGCACTTTTGCGCATAAAGTAGCTCAAACTTGGTTTGTTTTGCACGAACATTAGCACACAACACTATTTAGTATTTATTATTGTATTGAAGTGGTTAGAATTGAAAATCATAGTCATATGCAATAAATTACATGTTAAGTTCCTATTTTATGGGTTTTTAAGCGTTTTTGGCACTTTTGCGCATAAAGTGACTCAAATTTGGTTTGTTTTGCACGAAACTTGGAACTTAAAACTATTTGGTATATATTATTGTGTTGAATTGGTTAGAATTGATTATCATAGTCATATGTAAGAAATTACAAGTTAAGTTCCGATTTTAAGGATTTTTAAGCGTTTTTGGTACTTTTGCGCATAAAGTAGCTCAAACTTGGGATGATTTGCACGAAACTTGGCACACAACACTATTTGATATATATTATTGTGTTGAAGTGGTTAGAATTGAAAATCATAGTCATATTCAAGAAATTACATGTCAAGTTGCGATTCTATGGATTTTTAAGCGTTTTTCGCACTTTTGCGCATAAAATAGCTCAAACTTGGTTGGTTTTGAACGAACCTTGGCACACAACACTATTTGGTATATGTTATTATTTTGAAGTGGTTAGAATTTACAATCATAGTGAAATGCTTGAAATTACGTGTTAAGTTGCAATTTTAAGGGTTTTTAAGCGTTTTTGGCACTTTTGCGCATAAAATAGCTCAAACTTGGTTTGTTTTGCACAAAACTTAGCATACAACACTATTTGGTATATATTATTGTGTTGAAGTGGTTAGAATTGAAAATCAAATTTATATGCAAGACATTACATGTTAAGTTGCAATTTTAAGGGTTTTTAAGCGTTTTTGGCACTTTTGCGCATAAAGTAACTCAAACATGGTTTTTTTTGCAAGAACTTGGAACGTAAAACTATTTGGTATATATTATTGTGTTGAAGTGGTTAGAATTGATTATCATAGTCATATGCAAGAAATTACATGTTAAGTTGCAATTTTAAGGGTATTTAAGCGTTTTTGGCACTTTTGCGCATAAAGTAGCTCAAACTTGGTTTGTTTTGCGCGAAACTTGGAACTTAAAACTATTTGGTATATATTATTGTGTTGAAGTGGTTAGAAATGATTATCATAGTCATATTTAAGAAATTACAAGTTAAGTTGCGATTTTAAGGTTTTTAAGCGTTTTTGGTACTTTTGCGCATAAAGTAGCTCAAACTTGGGTTGATTTGCACGAAACTTGGCACACAACACTATTTGATATATGTCATTGTGTTGAAGTGGTTAGAATTGAAAATCATAGTCATATGCAAGAAATTACATGTCAAGTTGCGATTTTATGGGTTTTTAAGCGTTTTTCGCACTTTTGCACATAAAATAGCTCAAACTTGGTTGGTTTTGACGAAACTTGGCACACAATACTATTTGGTATAAATTATTGTGTTGAAGTGGTTAGAATTGAAAATCATAGTCATATGCTAGAAATTACATGTTAAGTTGCGATTTTAAGGGTTTTAAAGCGTTTTTGGCACTTTTGCGCATAAAGTAGCTCAAAATTGGTTGGTTTTGAATGAAACTTGGCACACAAAACTATCTGGTATAAATTATTTTGTTGAAGTGGTTAGAATTTAAAATAATAGTCATATGCTAGAAATTACATGTTAAGTTGTGATTTTAAGGGTTTTTAAGCGTTTTTGGCACTTTTGCGCATAAAGTAGTTCAAGCTTAGTTTGATTTGCACGAAACTTGGCATACAACACTATTTGGTATATATTATTGTGTTGAAGTGGTTAGAATTGGAAATCATAGTTATATGAAAGAAGTTACATGTTAAGTTGCAATTTTAAGGGTTTTTAAGCGTTTTCGGCACTTTTGCGCATAAAGTATCTCAAACTTGGTTGTTTTAAACGATACTTGGCACACAAAATTATTTGGTATAACTTATTATGTTGAAGTGGTTAGAATTTAAAATCATAGTCATGTGCTAGAAATTACATCTTAAGTTGCGATTTTAAGAGTTTTTAAGCTTTTTTGGCACTTTTGCGCATAAAGTTGCTCAAACTTAGTTTGATTTGCACGAAACTTGGCATACAACACTATTTGGTATATATTATTGTGTTGAAGTGGTTAGAATTGGAAATCATAGTCATATGCAAGAAATTACATGTTAAGTTGCGATTTTAAGGGTTTTTAAGCGTTTTTGTCACTTTTGCACATAAAGTTGCTCAAACTTGGTTTATTTTGCACGAAACTTGGTACACAACACTTTTTGGTATATATTATTGTGTTGAAGTGGTTATAATTGAAAATCATAGTCATATGCAGGAAATTACATGTTAAGTTGCAATTTTAAGGGTATTTAAGCGTTTTTGGCACTTTTGCGCATAAAGTAGCTCAAACTTGGTTTGTTTTGCGCGAAACTTGGAACTTAAAACTATTTGGTATATATTATTGTGTTGAAGTGATTAGAAATTATTATCATAGTCATATTTAAGAAATTACAAGTTAAGTTGCGATTTTAAGGATTTTTAAGCGTTTTTGGTACTTTTGCGCATAAAGTAGCTCAAACTTGGGATGATTTGCACGAAACTTGGCATACAACACTATTAGGTATATATTATTATGTTGAAGTGGTTAGAATTGAAAATCATAGTCTTATGCTAAAAATTAAGTGTTAAGTTGCGATTTTAAGGGTTGTTAAGCGTATATGGCACTTTTGCGCAAAATGTAGCTCAAACTTGGTTTCTTTTGCACGAAACTTAGCACACAACATTATTTGTATATATTATTTTTTTGAAGTGGTTAAAATTGAAAATCATAGTCATATGCTAAAAATTACATGTTAAGTTGCGATTTTAAGGGTTTTAAGTGTTTTTGGCACTTTTGCTCATAAAATAGCTCGAACTTAGTTTGTTGTGTACGAAACTTGGCACACAACACTATTTGGTATATATTATTATTTTGAAGTGGTTAGAATTTAAAATCATTGTGAAATGCTAGAAATTACGTGTTAAGTTGCGATTTTATGGGTTTTTAAGCGTTTTTGGCACTTTTGCGCATAAAGTAGCTCAAACTTGGTTGGTTTTGACGAAACTTGGCACACAATACTATTTCGTATAAATTATTGTGTTGAAGTGGTTAGAATTGAAAATCATAGTCATATGCTAGAAATTACATGTTAAGTTGCGATTTTAAGGGTTTTAAAGCGTTTTTGGCACTTTTGCGCATAAAGTAGCTCAAAATTGGTTGGTTTTGAATGAAACTTGGCACACAAAACTATTTGGTATAAATTATTTTGTTGAAGTGGTTAGAATTTAAAATAATAGTCATATGCTAGAAATTACATGTTAAGTTGTGATTTTAAGGGTTTTTAAGCGTTTTTGGCACTTTTGCGCATAAAGTAGTTCAAGCTTAGTTTGATTTGCACGAAACTTGGCATACAACACTATTTGGTATATATTATTGTGTTGAAGTGGTTAGAATTGGAAATCATAGTTATATGAAAGAAGTTACATGTTAAGTTGCAATTTTAAGGGTTTTTAAGCGTTTTTGGCACTTTTGCGCATAAAGTATCTCAAACTTGGTTGTTTTGAACGATACTTGGCACACAAAATTATTTGGTATAAATTATTATGTTGAAGTGGTTAGAATTTAAAATCATAGTCATTTGCTAAAAATTACATCTTAAGTTGCGATTTTAAGAGTTTTTAAGCTTTTTTGGCACTTTTGCGCATAAAGTTGCTCAAACTTAGTTTGATTTGTATGAAACTTGGCATACAACACTATTTGGTATATATTATTGTGTTGAAGTGGTTAGAATTTGCAATCATAGTCATATGCAAGAAATTACATGTTAAGTTGCGATTTTAAGGGTTTTTAAGCGTTTTTGTCACTTTTGCACATAAAGTTGCTCAAACTTGGTTTATTTTGCACGAAACTTGGTACACAACACTTTTTGGTATATATTATTGTGTTGAAGTGGTTATAATTGAAAATCATAGTCATATGCAGGAAATTTCATGTTAAGTTGCAATTTTATGGGTTTTTAAGCGTTTTTGGCACTTTTCAAATAAAATAGCTCAAACTTGGTTTATTTGCACGAAACTTGGCATACAACACTATTAGGTCTATACTATTATGTTGAAGTGGTTAGAATTGAAAATCATAGTCTTATGCTAAAAATTAAGTGTTAAGTTGCGATTTTAAGGGTTGTTAAGCGTATATGGCACTTTTGCGCAAAATGTAGCTCAAACTTGGTTTCTTTTGCACGAAACTTAGCACACAACATTATTTGTATATATTATTATGTTGAAGTGGTTAAAATTGAAAATCATAGTCATATGCTAGAAATTACATGTTAAGTTGCGATTTTAAGGGCTTTTAAGCATTTTTGACACTTTTGCGCATAAAGTAACTAAAACATGGTTTTTTTTGCACGAAACTTGGAACTTAAAACTATTTGGTATATATTATTGTGTTGAAGTTGTTAGAATTGATTATCATAGTCATATGCAAGAAATTACATGTTAAGTTGTAATTTTAAGGGTTTTTAAGCGTTTTTGGCACTTTTGCGCATAAAGTAACTCAAACTTGGTTTGTTTTGCACGAAACTTGGAACTTAAAACTATTTGGTATATATTATTGTGCTGAAGTGGTTAGAATTGAAAATCATAGTCATATTCAAGAAATTACATGTCAAGTTGCGATTTTATGGGTTTTTAAGCGTTTTTTCGCACTTTTGCGCATAAAATAGCTCAAACTTGGTTGGTTTTGAACGAACCTTGGCACACAACACTATTTGATATAAATTATTGTGTTAAAGTGGTTAGAATTGAAAATCATAGTTATATGCTAGAAATTACATGTTAAGTTGCGATTTTAAGGGTTTTAAAGCGATTTTGGCACTTTTGCGCATAAAGTAGCTCAAACTTGGTTGGTATTGAACGAAACTTGGCACACAAAACTATTTGGTATAAATTATTTTGTTGAAGTGGTTAGAATTTTAAATCATAGTCATATTCTAGAAATTACATGTTAAGTTGCGATTTTAAGGGTTTTAAAGTGTTTTTGGTACTTTTGCGCATAAAGTAGTTCAAGCTTAATGTGATTTGCACGAAACTTGGCATGCAACACTATTTGGTATACATTATTGTGTTGAAGTGGTTAGAATTGGAAATCATAGTCATATGCAAGAAAATACATGTTAAGTTGCGATTTTAAGGGTTTTTAAGCGTTTTTGGCCCTTTTGCGCATACAGTAGCTCAAACTTGGTTTGTTTTGCACGAAACCTTGTACACAACACTATTTGGTATATATTATTGTGTTGAAGTGGTTAGAATTGAAAATCATAGTCATATGCAGGAAATTACATGTTAAGTTGCAATTTTATGGGTTTTTAAGCGTTTTTGGCACTTTTCGGATAAAATAGCTCAAACTTGGTTTGATTTGCACGAAACTTGGCATACAACACTATTAGGTATATATTATTATGTTGAAGTGGTTAGAATTGAAAATCATAGTCTTATGCTAAAACTTAAGTGTTAAGTTGCGATTTTAAGGGTTGTTAAGCGTATATGGCACTTTTGCGCAAAATGTAGCTCAAACTTGGTTTCTTTTGCACGAAACTTAGCACACAACATTATTTGTATATATTATTTTGTTGAAGTGGTTAAAATTGAAAATCATAGTCATATGCTAGAAATTACATGTTAAGTTGCGATTTTAAGGGCTTTTAAGCGTTTTTGGCACTTTTGCGCATAAAATAGCTCAAACTTGGTTTGTTTTGTACGAAACTTGGCACAGTACACTATTTGGTATATATTATTATTTTGAAGTGGTTAGAATTTAAAATCATTGTGAAATGCTAGAAATTACGTGTTTAGTTGCGATTTTAAGGGTTTTTAAGCGTTTTTGGCCTTTTGCGCATAAAGTAGCTCAAACTTGGTTTGTTTTGCACGAAACCTTGTACACAACACTATTTGGTATATATTATTGTGTTGAAGTGGTTAGAATTGAAAATCATAGTCATATGCAGGAACTTACATGTTAAGTTTCAATTTTATGGGTTTTTAAGCGTTTTTGGCACTTTTCGCATAAAATAGCTCAAACTTGGTTTGATTTGCACGAAACTTGGCATACAACACTATTAGGTATATATTATTATGTTTAAGTGGTTAGAATTGAAAATCATAGTCTTATGCTAAAAATTAAGTGTTAAGTTGCGATTTTAAGGGTTGTTAAGCGTATGTGGCACTTTTGCGCAAAATGTAGCGCAAACTTGGTTTCTTTTGCACGAAACTTAGCACACAACATTATTTGTATATTTTATTGTGTTGAAGTGGTTAAAATTGAAAATCATAGTCATATGCTAAAAATTACATGTTAAGTTGCGATTTTAAGGGCTTTTAAGCGTTTTTGGCACTTTTGCGCATAAAATAGCACAAACTTGGTTTGTTTTGTACGAAACCTCGCACACAACACTATTTGGTATATATATTATTATTTTGACGTGGTTAGAATTTAAAATCATAGTGAAATGCTAGAAATTACGTGTTAAGTTTCGATTTTAAGGGTTTTTAAGCGTTTTTGGCACTTTTGCGCATAAAGTAGCACAAACTTGGTTTGTTTTGCACTAAACTTTGCACACAACACTATTTAGTATATATTATTGTATTGAAGTGGTTAGAATTGAAAATCATAGTCATATGCAAGAAATTACATGTTAAATTGCAATTTTATGGGTTTTTAAGCGTTTTTGGCACTTTTGCGCATTAAATAGCTCAAACTTGGTTTGTTTTGTACGAAACATGGCACACAACACTATTTGGTATATGTTATTATTTTGAAGTGGTTAGAATTTACAATCATAGTGAAATGCTTGAAATTACGTGTTAAGTTGCAATTTTAAGGGTTTTTAAACGTTTTGGCACTTTTGCGCATAAAGTAGCTCAAACTTGGTTTGTTTTGCACGAAAATTGGCACACAACACTATTTAGTATATATTATTGTATTGAAGTGGTTAGAATTGAAAATCATAGTCATATGCAAGAAATTACATGTTAAGTTCCTATTTTATGGGTTTTTAAGCGTTTTTGGCACTTTTGCGCATAAAGTAACTCAAACTTGGTTTGTTTTGCACGAAACTTGGAACTTAAAACTATTTGGTATATATTATTGTGTTGAAGTGGTTAGAATTGATTATCATAGTCATATGTAAGAAATTACAAGTTAAGTTCCGATTTTAAGGATTTTTAAGCGTTTTTGGTACTTTTGCGCATAAAGTAGCTCAAACTTGGGATGATTTGCACGAAACTTGGCACACAACACTATTTGATATATATTATTGTGTTGAAGTGGTTAGAATTGAAAATCATAGTCATATTCAAGAAATTACATGTCAAGTTGCGATTCTATGGATTTTTAAGCGTTTTTCGCACTTTTGCGCATAAAATAGCTCAAACTTGGTTGGTTTTGAACGAACCATGGCACACAACACTATTTGGTATATGTTATTATTTTGAAGTGGTTAGTATTTACAATCATAGTGAAATGCTTGAAATTACGTGTTAAGTTGCAATTTTAAGGGTTTTTAAGCGTTTTGGCACCTTTGCGCATAAAGTAGCTCAAACTTGGTTTGTTTTGCACGAAAATTAACACACAACACTATTTAGTATATATTATTGTATTGAAGTGGTTTGAATTGAAAATCATAGTCATATGCAAGAAATTACATGTTAAGTTGCAATTTTATGGGTTTTTAAGCGTTTTTGGCACTTTTGCGCATAAAATATCTCAAACTTGGTTTGTTTTGCACAAAACTTAGCATACAACACTATTTGGTATATATTATTGTGTTGAAGTGGTTAGAATTGAAAATCAAAGTCATATGCAAGACATTACATGTTAAGTTGCAATTTTAAGGGTTTTTAAGCGTTTTTGGCACTTTTGCGCATAAAGTAACTCAAACATGGTTTTTTTTGCACGAAACTTGGAACTTAATACTATTTGGTATATATTATTGTGTTGAAGTGGTTAGAATTGATTATCATAGTCATATGCAAGAAATTACATGTTAAGTTGCAATTTTAAAGGTATTTAAGCGTTTTTGGCACTTTTGCGCATAAAGTAGCTCAAACTTGGTTTGTTTTGGGCGAAACTTGGAACTTAAAACTATTTGGTATATATTATTGTGTTGAAGTGGTTAGAAATGATTATCATAGTCATATTTAAGAAATTACAAGTTAAGTTGCGATTTTAAGGGTTTTTAAGCGTTTTTGGTACTTTTGCGCATAAAGTAGCTCAAACTTGGGTTGATTTGCACGAAACTTGGCACACAACACTATTTGATATATGTTATTGTGTTGAAGTGGTTAGAATTTAAAATCATAGTCATATGCAAGAAATTACATGTCAAGTTGCGATTTTATGGGTTTTTAAGCGTTTTTCGCACTTTTGCGCATAAAATAGCTCAAACTTGGTTGGTTTTGACGAAACTTGGCACACAATACTATTTGGTATAAATTATTGTGTTGAAGTGGTTAGAATTGAAAATCATAGTCATATGCTAGAAATTACATGTTAAGTTCCGATTTTAAGGGTTTTAAAGCGTTTTTGGCACTTTTGAGCATAAAGTAGCTCAAAATTGGTTGGTTTTGAATGAAACATGGCACACAAAACTATTTGGTGTAAATTATTTTGTTGAAGTGGTTAGAATTTAAAATCATAGTCATGTGCTAGAAATTACATCTTAAGTTGCGATTTTAAGAGTTTTTAAGCTTTTTTGGCACTTTTGCGCATAAAGTTGCTCAAACTTAGTTTGATTTGCACGAAACTTGGCATACAACACTATTTGGTATATATTATTGTGTTGAAGTGGTTAGAATTTGCAATCATAGTCATATGCAAGAAATTACATGTTAAGTTGCGATTTTAAGGGTTTTTAAGCGTTTTTGTCACTTTTGCACATACAGTTGCTCAAACTTGGTTTATTTTGCACGAAACTTGGTACACAACACTTTTTGGTATATATTATTGTGTTGAAGTGGTTATAATTGAAAACCATAGTCATATGCAGGAAATTACAAGTTAAGTTGCGATTTTAAGGGTTTTAAAGCGTTTTTGGCACTTTTGAGCATAAAGTAGCTCAAAATTGGTTGGTTTTGAATGAAACATGGCACACAAAACTATTTGGTGTAAATTATTTTGTTGAAGTGGTTAGAATTTAAAATAATAGTCATATGCTAGAAATTACATGTTAAGTTGTGATTTTAAGGGTTTTTAAGCGTTTTTGGCACTTTTGCGCATAAAGTAGTTCAAGCTTAGTTTGAATTGCACGAAACTTGGCATACAACACTATTTGGTACATATTATTGTGTTGAAGTGGTTAGAATTGCAAATCATAGTTATATGAAAGAAGTTACATGTTAAGTTGCAATTTTAAGGGTTTTTAAGCGTTTTTGGCACTTTTGCGCATAAAGTATCTCAAACTTGGTTGTTTTGAACGACACTTGGCACACAAAATTATTTGGTATAAATTATTATGTTGAAGTGGTTAGAATTTAAAATCATAGTCATGTGCTAGAAATTACATCTTAAGTTGCGATTTTGAGAGATTTTAAGCTTTTTTGGCACTTTTGCGCATAAAGTTGCTCAAACTTAGTTTGATTTGCACGAAACTTGGCATACAACACTATTTGGTATATATTATTGTGTTGAAGTGGTTAGAATTTGCAATCATAGTCATATGCAAGAAATTACATGTTAAGTTGCGATTTTAAGGGTTTTAAAGCGTTTTTGTCACTTTTGCACATAAAGTTGCTCAAACTTGGTTTATTTTGCACGAAACTTGGTACACAACACTTTTTGGTATATATTATTGTGTTGAAGTGGTTATAATTGAAAATCATAGTCATATGCAGGAAATTACATGTTAAGTTGCAATTTTATGTGTTTTTAAGCGTTTTTGGCACTTTTCAAACAAAATAGCTCAAACTTGGTTTGATTTGCACGAAACTTGGCATACAACACTATTAGGTATATATTATTATGTTGAAGTGGTTAGAATTGAAAATCATAGTCTTATGCTAAAACTTAAGTGTTAAGTTGCGATTTTAAGGGTTGTTAAGCGTATATGGCACTTTTGCGCAAAATGTAGCTCAAACTTGGTTTCTTTTGCACGAAACTTAGCACACAACATTATTTGTATATATTATTTTGTTGAAGTGGTTAAAATTGAAAATCATAGTCATATGCTAGAAATTACATGTTAAGTTGCGATTTTAAGGGCTTTTAAGCATTTTTGACACTTTTGCGCATAAAGTAACTAAAACATGGTTTTTTTTGCACGAAACTTGGAACTTAAAACTATTTGGTATATATTATTGTGTTGAAGTGGTTTGAATTGATTATCATAGTCATATGCAAGAAATTACATGTTAAGTTGTAATTTTAAGGGTTTTTAAGCGTTTTTGGAACTTTTGCGCATAAAGTAACTCAAACTTGGTTTGTTTTGCACGAAACTTGGAACTTAAAACTATTTGGTATATATTATTGTGTTGAAGTGGTTAGAATTGATTATCATAGTCATATGTAAGAAATTACAAGTTAAGTTCCGATTTTAAGGATTTTTAAGCGTTTTTGGTACTTTTGCGCATAAAGTAGCTCAAACTTGGGATGATTTGCACGAAACATGGCACACAACATTATTTGATATATATTATTGTGTTGAAGTGGTTAGAATTGAAAATCATAGTCATATTCTAGAAATTACATGTCAAGTTGCGATTTTATGGGTTTTTAAGCGTTTTTCGCACTTTTGCGCATAAAATAGCTCAAACTTGGTTGGTTTTGAACGAACCTTGGCACACAACACTATTTGGTATATGTTATTATTTTGAAGTGGTTAGAATTTACAATCATAGTGAAATGCTTAAAATTACGTGTTAAGTTGCAATTTTAAGGGTTTTTAAGCGTTTTGGCACTTTTGCGCATAAAGTAGCTCAAACTTAGTTTCTTTTGCACGAAAATTGGCACACAACACTATTTAGTATATATTATTGTATTGAAGTGGTTAGAATTGAAAATCATAGTCATATGCAAGAAATTACATGTTAAGTTGCAATTTTATGGGTTTTTAAGCGTTTTTGGCACTTTTGCGCATAAAATAGCTCAAACTTGGTTTGTTTTGCACAAAACTTAGCATACAACACTATTTGGTATATATTATTGTGTTGAAGTGGTTAGAATTGAAAATCAAAGTCATATGCAAGACATTACATGTTAAGTTGCAATTTTAAGGGTTTTAAGCGTTTTTGGCACTTTTGCGCATAAAGTAACTCAAACATGGTTTTTTTTGCACGAAACTTGGAACTTAAAACTATTTGGTATATATTATTGTGTTGAAGTGGTTATAATTGATTATCATAGTCATATGCAAGAAATTACATGTTAAGTTGCAATTTTAAGGGTATTTATGCGTTTTTGGTACTTTTGCGCATAAAGTAGCTCAAACTTGGTTTGTTTTGCGCGAAACTTGGAACTTAAAACTATTTGGTATATATTATTGTGTTGAAGTGGTTAGAAATTATTATCATAGTCATATTTAGGAAATTACAAGTTAAGTTGCGATTTTAAGGGTTTTTAAGCGTTTTTGGTACTTTTGCGCATAAAGTAGCTCAAACTTGGGTTGATTTGCACGAAACTTGGCACACAACACTATTTGATATATATTATTGTGTTGAAGTGGTTAGAATTGAAAATCATAGTTATATGCAAGAAATTACAAGTCAAGGTTCGATTTTATGGGTTTTTAAGCGTTTTTTGCACTTTTGCGCATAAAATAGCTCAAACTTGGTTGGTTTTGACGAAACTTGGCACACAATACTATTTGGTATAAATTATTGTGTTGAAGTGGTTAGAATTGAAAATCATAGTCATATGCTAGAAATTACATGTTAAGTTGCGATTTTAAGGGTTTTAAAGCGTTTTTGGCACTTTTGCGCATAAAGTAGCTCAAAATTGGTTGGTTTTGAATGAAACTTGGCACACAAAACTATTTGGTATAAATTATTTTGTTGAAGTGGTTAGAATTTAAAATTATAGTCATATGCTAGAAATTACATGTTAAGTTGTGATTTTAAGGGTTTTTAAGCGTTTTTGGCACTTTTGCGCATAAAGTAGTTCAAGCTTAGTTTGATTTGCACGAAACTTGGCATACAACACTATTTGGTATATATTATTGTGTTGAAGTGGTTAGAATTGGAAATCATAGTTATATGAAAGAAGTTACATGTTAAGTTGCAATTTTAAGGGTTTTTAAGCGTTTTCGGCACTTTTGCGCATAAAGTATCTCAAACTTGGTTGTTTTAAACGATACTTGGCACACAAAATTATTTGGTATAAATTATTATGTTGAAGTGGTTAGAATTTAAAATCATAGTCATGTGCTAGAAATTACATCTTAAGTTGCGATTTTAAGAGTTTTTAAGCTTTTTTGGCACTTTTGCGCAAAATGTAGCTCAAACTTGGTTTCTTTTGCACGAAACTTAGCACACAACATTATTTGTATATATTATTTTGTTGAAGTGGTTAAAATTGAAAATCATAGTCATATGCTAGAAATTACATGTTAAGTTGCGATTTTAAGGGCTTTTAAGCATTTTTGACACTTTTGCGCATAAAGTTGCTCAAACTTGGTTTATTTTGCACGAAACTTGGAACTTAAAACTATTTGGTATATATTATTGTGTTGAAGTGGTTATAATTGAAAATCATAGTCATATGCAAGAAATTACATGTTAAGTTGTAATTTTAAGGGTTTTTAAGCGTTTTTGGCACTTTTGCGCATAAAGTAACTCAAACTTGGTTTGTTTTGCACGAAACTTTGAACTTAAAACTATTTGGTATATATTATTGTGTTGAAGTGGTTAGAATTGATTATCATAGTCATATTTAAGAAATTACAAGTTAAGTTCCGATTTTAAGGATTTTTAAGCGTTTTTGGTACTTTTGCGCATAAAGTAGCTCAAACATGGGATGATTTGCACGAAACTTGGCATACAACACTATTTGATATATATTATTATGTTGAAGTGGTTAGAATTGAAAATCATAGTCATATTCAAGAAATTACATGTCAAGTTGCGATTTTATGGGTTTTTAAGCGTTTTTCGCACTTTTGCGCATAAAATAGCTCAAACTTGGTTGGTTTTGAACGAACCTTGCCACACAACACTATTTGGTATATGTTATTATTTTGAAGTGGTTAGAATTTACAATCATAGTGAAATGCTTAAAATTACGTGTTAAGTTGCAATTTTAAGGGTTTTTAAGCGTTTTGGCACTTTTGCGCATAAAGTAGCTCAAACTTGGTTTCTTTTGCACGAAAATTGGCACACAACACTATTTAGTATATATTATTGTATTGAAGTGGTTAGAATTGAAAATCATAGTCATATGCAAGAAATTACATGTTAAGTTGCAATTTTATGGGTTTTTAAGCGTTTTTGGCACTTTTGCGCATAAAATAGCTCAAACTTGGTTTGTTTTGCACAAAACTTAGCATACAACACTATTTGGTATATATTATTGTGTTGAAGTGGTTAGAATTGAAAATCAAAGTCATATGCAAGACATTACATGTTAAGTTGCAATTTTAAGGGTTTTTAAGCGTTTTTGGCACTTTTGCGCATAAAGTAACTCAAACATGGTTTTTTTTGCACGAAACTTGGAACTTAAAACTATTTGGTATATATTATTGTGTTGAAGTGGTTATAATTGATTATCATAGTCATATGCAAGAAATTACATGTTAAGTTGCAATTTTAAGGGTATTTATGCGTTTTTGGCACTTTTGCGCATAAAGTAGCTCAAACTTGGTTTGTTTTGCGCGAAACTTGGAACTTAAAACTATTTGGTATATATTATTGTGTTGAAGTGGTTAGAAATTATTATCATAGTCATATTTAAGAAATTACAAGTTAAGTTGCGATTTTAAGGGTTTTTAAGCGTTTTTGGTACTTTTGCGCATAAAGTAGCTCAAACTTGGGTTGATTTGCACGAAACTTGGCACACAACACTATTTGATATATATTATTGTGTTGAAGTGGTTAGAATTGAAAATCATAGTCATATGCAAGAAATTACAAGTCAAGGTTCGATTTTATGGGTTTTTAAGCGTTTTTCGCACTTTTGCGCATAAAATAGCTCAAACTTGGTTGGTTTTGACGAAACTTGGCACACAATACTATTTGGTATAAATTATTGTGTTGAAGTGGTTAGAATTGAAAATCATAGTCATATGCTAGAAATTACATGTTAAGTTGCGATTTTAAGGGTTTTTAAAGCGTTTTTGGCACTTTTGCGCATAAAGTAGCTCAAAATTGGTTGGTTTTGAATGAAACTTGGCACACAAAACTATTTGGTATAAATTATTTTGTTGAAGTGGTTAGAATTTAAAATAATAGTCATATGCTAGAAATTACATGTTAAGTTGTGATTTTAAGGGTTTTTAAGCGTTTTTGGCACTTTTGCGCATAAAGTAGTTCAAGCTTAGTTTGATTTGCACGAAACTTGGCATACAACACTATTTGGTATATATTATTGTGTTGAAGTGGTTAGAATTGGAAATCATAGTTATATGAAAGAAGTTACATGTTAAGTTGCAATTTTAAGGGTTTTTAAGCGTTTTCAGCACTTTTGCGCATAAAGTATCTCAAACTTGGTTGTTTTAAACGATACTTGGCACACAAAATTATTTGGTATAAATTATTATGTTGAAGTGGTTAGAATTTAAAATCATAGTCATGTGCTAGAAATTACATCTTAAGTTGCGATTTTAAGAGTTTTTAAGATTTTTTGGCACTTTTGCGCATAAAGTTGCTCAAACTTAGTTTGATTTGCACGAAACTTGGCATACAACACTATTTGGTATATATTATTGTGTTGAAGTGGTTAGAATTGGAAATCATAGTCATATGCAAGAAATTACATGTTAAGTTGCGATTTTAAGGGTTTTTAAGCGTTTTTGTCACTTTTGCACATAAAGTTGCTCAAACTTGGTTTATTTTGCACGAAACTTGGTACACAACACTTTTTGGTATATATTATTGTGTTGAAGTGGTTATAATTGAAAATCATAGTCATATGCAGGAAATTACATGTTAAGTTGCAATTTTAAGGGTATTTAAGCGTTTTTGGCACTTTTGCGCATAAAGTAGCTCAAACTTGCTTTGTTTTGCGCGAAACTTGGAACTTAAAACTATTTGGTATATATTATTGTGTTGAAGTGGTTAGAAATTATTATCATAGTCATATTTAAGAAATTACAAGTTAAGTTGCGATTTTAAGGATTTTTAAGCGTTTTTGGTACTTTTGCGCATAAAGTAGCTCAAACATGGGATGATTTGCACGAAACTTGGCATACAACACTATTAGGTATATATTATTATGTTGAAGTGGTTAGAATTGAAAATCATAGTCATATTCAAGAAATTACATGTCAAGTTGCGATTTTATGGGTTTTTAAGCGTTTTTCGCACTTTTGCGCATAAAATAGCTCAAACTTGGTTGGTTTTGAACGAACCTTGGCACACAACACTATTTGGTATATGTTATTATTTTGAAGTGGTTAGAATTTACAATCATAGTGAAATGCTTAAAATTACGTGTTAAGTTGCAATTTTAAGGGTTTTTAAGCGTTTTGGCACTTTTGCGCATAAAGTAGCTCAAACTTGGTTTCTTTTGCACGAAAATTGGCACACAACACTATTTAGTATATATTATTGTATTGAAGTGGTTAGAATTGAAAATCATAGTCATATGCAAGAATATACATGTTAAGTTGCAATTTTATGGGTTTTTAAGCGTTTTTGGCACTTTTGCGCATAAAATAGCTCAAACTTGGTTTGTTTTGCACAAAACTTAGCATACAACACTATTTGGTATATATTATTGTGTTGAAGTGGTTAGAATTGAAAATCAAAGTCATATGCAAGACATTACATGTTAAGTTGCAATTTT
>NC_080052.1:391895-434852 GCF_026212465.1 Amaranthus tricolor | reverse complement strand
AAATTAAATGTTAAGTTGCGATTTTAAGTGTTTTAAGCATTTTTGGCACTTTTGCGCATAAAGTAGCTCAAACTTGGTTTGTTTTGCATGAAAATTGGCACACAACACTACTTGGGATATATTATTGTGTTGAAAAGGTTAGAATTAAAATTCTAGTCATATGCTAGAAATTACATGTTAAGTTGCGATTTTAAGGCTTTTTAAGCGTTTTTTGCACTTTTGCGCATCCAGTCACTCAAACTTGGATTGTTTTGCACGAAACTTGGCACACAAAATTATTTGGTATATATTATTGTATTGAAGTGGTTAGAATTTAAAATCATACTCATATGCTAGAAATTACATGTTAAGTTGCGATTTTAAGGGTTTTTAAGCGTTTTTATCAATTTTGCGCATAAAGTAGCTCAAACATGGTTTGTTTTGCACGAAGCTTGCATATAATACTATTTGGTATATACATTGTGTTGAAGTTGTTAGAATTGAAAATCCTAGTCATATGCTAGAAATTAATTGTTAAGTTGCGATTTTAATGAGTTTTAAGCGTTTTTGGCACTTTTACGCACAAAGTAGCTCAAACTTAGTTTGTTCTGCACGAGACTTGAACACAAAACTATTTGGTATTTATTATTGTTTTGAAGCAGTTAGAATTGAAAATCAAAGTCATATGCTTGAAATTACATGTTAAGTTGCGATTTTAAGGGTTTTTTTTAGCGTTCTTGACACTTTTACGCATAAAGTTGGTCAAACTTGGTTTGTTTCGCACGAAACATGGGACACAACACTATTTTGTATATATTATTGTGTTGAAGTGGTTAGAATTTAAAATCATAGTCATATGCTAGAAATTACATGTTAAGTTGCGATTTTAAGGATTTTAAAGCATTTTTGGCACTTTTGCGCATAAAGTAGCTCAAACTTCGTTTGTTTTGCACGATTCTTGGCACACAACACTTTTCGGTATATATGATTGTGTTGAAGTGGTTAGAATTGAAAATCAAAGTCATATGCTTGAAATTGCATGTTAAGTTGCGATTTTAACGTTTTTAAGCGTTTATTGCAGTTTTGCGCATAAAGTTTCTCCAACTAGGTTTGTTTTGCACGAAACGTGGCACACAACACTATTTGGTATATATTATTGTGTTGATGTTGTTAGAATTCAAAATACTAGTGATATGCTAGAAATTAAATGTTAAGTTGCGATTTTAAGAGTTTTTAAGCATTTTTGGCACTTTTGCGCATAAAGTAGCTCAAACTTGGTTGTTTTGCACGAAAATTGGAACACAACACTACTTGGGATATATTATTGTGTTGAAAAGGCTAGAATTGAAATCCTAGTCATATGCTAGAAATTACATGTGAAATTGCGATTTTAAGGGTTTTTAAACATTTTTGGCCCTTTTGCGCATAAAGTAGCTCAAAATTGGTTTTGATTTGCCCGAAACTTGGCACACAACATTATTTGGTATATATTATTGTGTTGAAGTGGTTAGAATTGAAAATACTAGTGATATGCTAGAAATTAAATGTTAAGTTGCGATTTTAAGGGTTGTAAGCATTTTTGGCACTTTTGCGCATAAAGTAGCTCAAACTTGGTTTGTTTTGCATGAAAATTGGCACACAACACTACTTGGGATATATTATTGTGTTGAAAAGGTTAGAATTAAAATCCTAGTCATATGCTAGAAATTACATGTTAAGTTGCGATTTTAAGGCTTTTTAAGCGTTTTTGGCACTTTTGCGCATCCAGTCACTCAAACTTGGATTGTTTTGCACGAAACTTGGCACACAAAATTATTTGGTATATATTATTGTATTGAAGTGGTGAGAATTTAAAATCATACTCATATGCTAGAAATTACATGTTAAGTTGCGATTTTAAGGGTTTTTAAGCGTTTTTATCAATTTTGCGCATAAAGTAGCTCAAACTTGGTTTGTTTTGCACGAAACTTGGCACACAACACCATTTGGTATATATTATTGTGTTAAAGTGGTTGGAATTGAAAATGCTAGTCATATGCTTGAAATTACCTGTTAAGTTGCGATTTTAAGGGTTTTTAAGTGTTTTTGGCACTTTTGTGCATAAAGTAGCTCAAACTTGGTTTGTTTTGCACGAAACTTGGCACACAACACTATTTGGTATATATTATTGTGTTGAAGTGGATGGAATTGAAAATCAAAGTCATATGCTTGAAATTACATGTTAAGTTGCGATTTTAAGGGTTTTTTAGCGTTTTTGGCACTTTTGCGCATAAAGTAGCTCAAACATGGTTTGTTTTGCACGAAACTTGGCTTATAACACTATTTGGTATATATTATTGCGTTGAAGTGGTTGGAATTGAAAATGCTAGTCATATGCTTGAAATTACCTGTTAAGTTGCGATTTTAAGTATTTTTAAGCGTTTTTGGCACTCTTACGCACAAAGTAGCTCAAACTTAGTTTGTTCTGCACGAGACTTGGCACACAAAACTATTTGGTATTTATTATTGTTTTGAAGTAGTTAGAATTGAAAATCAAAGCCATATGCTTGAAATTACATGTTAAGTTGCGATTTTCTGGGTTTTTAAGCGTTCTTGACAATTTTATGCATAACGTTGGTCAAACTTGGTTTGTTTCGCACGAAACATGGGACACTACACTATTTCGTATATATTATTGTGGTTAAGTGGTTAGAATTGAAAATCATAGTCATATGCTAGAAATTACATGCTAAGTTGCGATTTTAAGGATTTTTAAGCGTTTTTTGGCACTTTTGCGCATAAAAGTAGCTCAAACTTGGTTTGTTTTGCACGAAACTTGGCACACAACACTATTTGGTATATATTATTGTATTGGAGTGGATAGAATTGAAAATAAAAGTCATATGCTTGAAATTACATGTTAAGTTGCGATTTTAAGGGTTTTAAAGCGTTTTTGGCACTTTTGCGCATAAAGTAGCTCAAACATGGTTTGTTTTGCACGAAACTTGCATATAATACTATTTGGTATATACATTGTGTTGAAGTGGTTAGAATTGAAAATCCTAGTCATATGCTAGAAATTAAATATTAAGTTGCGATTTTAATGATTTTTAAGCGTTTTTGGCACTTTTACGCACAAAGTAACTCAAACTTAGTTTGTTCTGCACGAGACATGAACACAAAACTGTTTGGTATTTATTATTGTTTTGAAGTAGTTAGAATTGAAAATCAAAGTCATATGCTTGAAATTACATGTTAAGTTGTGATTTTAAGGGTTTTTTTAGCATTCTTGACACTTTTACGCATAAAGTTGGTCAAACTTGGTTTGTTTCGCACGAAACATGGGACACAACACTATTTTGTATATATTATTGTGTTGAAGTGGTTAGAATTGAAAATCATAGTCATATGCTAGAAATTACATGTTAAGTTGCGATTTTAAGGATTTTAAAGCATTTTTGGCACTTTTGCGCATAAAGTAGCTCAAACTTCGTTTGTTTTGCACGATTCTTGGCACACAACACTTTTCGGTATATATGATTGTGTTGAAGTGGTTAGAATTGAAAATCAAAGTCATATGCTTGAAATTGCATGTTAAGTTGCGATTTTAACGGTTTTTAAGCGTTTATTGCAGTTTTGCGCATAAAGTTTCTCCAACTAGGTTTGTTTTGCACGAAACATGGCACACAACACTATTTGGTATATATTATTGTGTTGATGTGGTTAGAATTCAAAATACTAGTGATATGCTAGAAATTAAATGTTAAGTTGCGGATTTTAAGGGTTTTTAAGCATTTTTGGCTCTTTTGCGCAATAAAGTAGCTCAAACTTGGTTGTTTTGCACGAAAATTGGCACACAACACTACTTGGGATATATTATTGTGTTGAAAAGGCTAGAATTGAAATCCTAGTCATATGCTAGAAATTACATGTGAAATTGCGATTTTAAGGGTTTTTTAAACGTTTTTGGCCCTTTTGCGCATAAAGTAGCTCAAAATTGGTTTGATTTGCCCGAAACTTGGCACACAACATTATTTGGTATATATTATTGTGTTGAAGTGGTTAGAATTGAAAATACTAGTGATATGGTAGAAATTAAATGTTAAGTTGCGATTTTAAGGGTTTTAAGCATTTTTGGCACTTTTGCGCATAAAGTAGCTCAAACTTGGTTTGTTTTGCATGAAAATTGGCACACAACACTACTTGGGATATATTATTGTGTTGAAAAGGTTAGAATTAAAATCCTAGTCATATGCTAGAAATTACATGTTAAGTTGCGATTTTAAGGCTTTTTAAGCGTTTTTGGCACTTTTGCGCATCCAGTAACTCAAACTTGGATTGTTTTGCACGAAACTTGGCACACAAAATTATTTGGTATATATTATTATATTGAAGTGGTTAGAATTTAAAATCATACTCATATGCTAGAAATTACATGTTAAGTTGCGATTTTAAGGGTTTTTAAGCATTTTTATCAATTTTGCGCGTAAAGTAGCTGAAACTTGGTTTGTTTTGCACGAAACTTGGCACACAACACCATTTGGTATATATTATTGTGTTCAAGTGGTTGGAATTGAAAATGCTAGTCATATGTTTGAAATTACCTGTTAAGTTGCGATTTTAAGGGTTTTTAAGCGTTTTTGGCACTTTTATGCATAAAGTAGCTCAAACTTGGTTTGTTTTGCACGAAACTTGGCACACAACACTATTTGGTATATATTATTGTGTTGAAGTGGATGGAATTGAAAATCAAAGTCATATGCTTGAAATTACATGCTAAGTTGCGATTTTAAGGGTTTTTAAGCGTTTTTGGCACTTTTGCGCATAAAGTAGCTCAAACATGGTTTGTTTTGCACGAAACTTGGCTTATAATACTATTTGGTATATATTATTGTGTTGAAGTGGTTGGAATTGAAAATGCTTGTCATATGCTTGAAATTACATGTTAAGTTGCGATTTTAAGGGTTTTTTAAGCGTTCTTGACACTTTTACGCATAACGTTGGTCAAACTTGGTTTGTTTCGCACGAAACATGGGACACTACACTATTTGGTATATATTATTGTGGTTTAAGTGGTTAGAATTGAAAATCATAGTCATATGCTAGAAATTCCATGCTAAGTTGCGATTTTAAGGAATTTTAAGCGTTTTTTGGCACTTTTGCGCATAAAAGTAGCTCAAACTTGGTTTGTTTTGCACGAAACTTGGCACACAACACTATTTGGTATATATTATTGTATTGGAGTGGATAGAATTGAAAATCAAAGTCATATGCTTGAAATTACATGTTAAGTTGCGATTCTAAGGGTTTTAAAGCGTTTTTGGCACTTTTGCGCATAAAGTAGCTCAAACATGGTTTGTTTTGCACGAAACTTGGCATATGATACTATTTGGTATATACATTGTGTTGAAGTGGTTAGAATTGATAATCCTAGTCATATGCTAGAAATTAAATGTTAAGTTGCAATTTTAATGATTTTTAAGCGTTTTTGGCACTTTTACGCACAAAGTAGCTCAAACTTAGTTTGTTCTGCACGAGACTTGAACACAAAACTGTTTGGTATTTATTATTGTTTTGAAGTAGTTAGAATTGAAAATCAAAGTCATATACTTGAAATTACATGTTAAGTTGCGATTTTAAGGGTTTTTAGCGTTCTTGACACTTTTACGCATAAAGTTGGTCAAACTTGGTTTGTTTCGCACGAAACATGGGACACAACACTATTTTGTATATATTATTGTGTTGAAGTGGTTAGAATTGAAAATCATAGTCATATGCTAGAAATTACATGTTTAAGTTGCGATTTTAAGGATTTTAAAGCCCTTTTTGGCACTTTTGCGCATAAAGTAGCTCAAACTTCGTTTGTTTTGCACGATTCTTGGCACACAACACTTTTCGGTATATATGATTGTGTCGAAGTGGTTAGAATTGAAAATCAAAGTCATATGCTTGAAATTGCATGTTAAGTTGCGATTTTAACGGTTTTTTAAGCGTTTATTGCAGTTTTGCGCATAAAGTTTCTCCAACTAGGTTTGTTTTGCACGAAACATGGCACACAACACCATTTGGAATATATTATTATGTTGATGTGGTTAGAATTCAAAATACTAGTGATATGCTAGAAATTAAATGTTAAGTTGCGATTTTAAGGGTTTTTAAGCATTTTTGGCACTTTTGCGCATAAAGTAGCTCAAACTTGGTTGTTTTGCACGAAAATTGGCACACAACACTACTTGGGATATATTATTGTGTTGAAAAGGCTAGAATTGAAATCCTAGTCATATACTAGAAATTACATGTGAAATTGCGATTTTAAGGGTTTTTAAACGTTTTTGGCCCTTTTGCGCATAAAGTAGCTCAAAATTGGTTTGATTTGCCCGAAACTTGGCACACAACATTATTTGGTATATATTATTGTGTTGAAGTGGTTAGAATTGAAAATACTAGTGATATGGTAGAAATTAAATGTTAAGTTGCGATTTTAAGGGTTTTAAGCATTTTTGGCACTTTTGCGCATAAAGTAGCTCAAACTTGGGTTTGTTTTGCATGAAAATTGGCACACAACACTACTTGGGATATATTATTGTGTAGAAAAAGTTAGAATTAAAATCCTAGTCATATGCTAGAAATTACATGTTAAGTTGCGATTTTAAGGCTTTTTAAGCGTTTTTGGCACTTTTGCGCATCCAGTAACTCAAACTTGGATTGTTTTGCACGAAACTTGGCACACAAAATTATTTGGTATATATTATTGTATTGAAGTGGTTAGAATTTAAAATCATACTCATATGCTAGAAATTACATGTTAAGTTGCGATTTTAAGGGTTTTTAAGCGTTTTTATCAATTTTGCGCACAAAGTAGCTCAAACTTGGTTTGTTTTGCACGAAACTTGGCACACAACACCATTTGGTATATATTATTGTGTTCAAGTGGTTGGAACTGAAAATGCTAGTCATATGCTTGAAATTACCTGTTAAGTTGCGATTTTAAGGGTTTTTAAGCGTTTTTGGCACTTTTGTGCATAAAGTAGCTCAAACTTGGTTTGTTTTGCACGAAACTTGGCACACAACACTATTTGGTATATATTATTGTGTTGAAGTGGATGGAATTGAAAATCAAAGTCATATGCTTGAAATTACATGTTAAGTTGCGATTTTAAGGGTTTTTAAGCGTTTTTGGCACTTTTGCGCATAAAGTAGCTCAAACATGGTTTGTTTTGCACGAAACTTGGCTTATAACACTATTTGGTATATATTATTGCGTTGAAGTGGTTGGAATTGAAAATGCTAGTCATATGCTTGAAATTACCTGTTAAGTTGCGATTTTAAGTATTTTTAAGCGTTTTTGGCACTCTTACGCACAAAGTAGCTCAAACTTAGTTTGTTCTGCACGAGACTTGGCACACAAAACTATTTGGTATTTATTATTGTTTTGAAGTAGTTAGAATTGAAAATCAAAGTCATATGCTTGAAATTACATGTTAAGTTGCGATTTTAAGGGTTTTTAAGCGTTCTAGACACTTTTACGCATAACGTTGGTCAAACTTGGTTTGTTTCGCACGAAACATGGGGCACTACACTATTTCGTATATATTATTGTGGTTAAGTGGTTAGAATTGAAAATCATAGTCATATGCTAGAAATTACATGCTAAGTTGCGATTTTAAGGATTTTTAAGCGTTTTTGGCACTTTTGCGCATAAAAGTAGCTCAAACTTGGTTTGTTTTGCACGAAACTTGGCACACAACACTATTTGGTATATATTATTGTATTAGCGTGGATAGAATTTAAAATCAAAGTCATATGCTTGAAATTACATGTTAAGTTGCGATTTTAAGGGTTTTAAAGCGTTTTTGGCACTTTTGCGCATAAAGTAGCTCAAACATGGTTTGTTTTGCACGAAGCTTGCATATAATACTATTTGCTATATACATTGTGTTGAAGTGGTTAGAATTGAAAATCCTAGTCATATGCTAGAAATTAATTGTTAAGTTGCGATTTTAATGAGTTTTAAGCGTTTTTGGCACTTTTACGCACAAAGTAGCTCAAACTTAGTTTGTTCTGCACGAGACTTGAACACAAAACTATTTGGTATTTATTATTGTTTTGAAGCAGTTAGAATTGAAAATCAAAGTCATATGCTTGAAATTACATGTTAAGTTGCGATTTTAAGGGTTTTTTAGCGTTCTTGACACTTTTACGCATAAAGTTGGTCAAACTTGGTTTGTTTCGCACGAAACATGGGACACAACACTATTTTGTATATATTATTGTGTTGAAGTGGTTAGAATTTAAAATCATAGTCATATGCTAGAATTACATGTTAAGTTGCGATTTTAAGGATTTTAAAGCATTTTTGGCACTTTTGCGCATAAAGTAGCTCAAACTTCGTTTGTTTTGCACGATTCTTGGCACACAACACTTTTCGGTATATATGATTGTGTTGAAGTGGTTAGAATTGAAAATCAAAGTCATATGCTTGAAATTGCATGTTAAGTTGCGATTTTAACGTTTTTAAGCGTTTATTGCAGTTTTGCGCATAAAGTTTCTCCAACTAGGTTTGTTTTGCACGAAACGTGGCACACAACACTATTTGGTATATATTATTGTGTTGATGTTGTTAGAATTCAAAATACTAGTGATATGCTAGAAATTAAATGTTAAGTTGCGATTTTAAGAGTTTTTAAGCATTTTTGGCACTTTTGCGCATAAAGTAGCTCAAACTTGGTTGTTTTGCACGAAAATTGGAACACAACACTACTTGGGATATATTATTGTGTTGAAAAGGCTAGAATTGAAATCCTAGTCATATGCTAGAAATTACATGTGAAATTGCGATTTTAAGGGTTTTTAAACGTTTTTGGCCCTTTTGCGCATAAAGTAGCTCAAAATTGGTTTGATTTGCCCGAAACTTGGCACACAACATTATTTGGTATATATTATTGTGTTGAAGTGGTTAGAATTGAAAATACTAGTGATATGCTAGAAATTAAATGTTAAGTTGCGATTTTAAGTGTTTTAAGCATTTTTGGCACTTTTGCGCATAAAGTAGCTCAAACTTGGTTTGTTTTGCATGAAAATTGGCACACAACACTACTTGGGATATATTATTGTGTTGAAAAGGTTAGAATTAAAATTCTAGTCATATGCTAGAAATTACATGTTAAGTTGCGATTTTAAGGCTTTTTAAGCGTTTTTGGCACTTTTGCGCATCCAGTCACTCAAACTTGGATTGTTTTGCACGAAACTTGGCACACAAAATTATTTGGTATATATTATTGTATTGAAGTGGTTAGAATTTAAAATCATACTCATATGCTAGAAATTACATGTTAAGTTGCGATTTTAAGGGTTTTTAAGCGTTTTTATCAATTTTGCGCATAAAGTAGCTCAAACATGGTTTGTTTTGCACGAAGCTTGCATATAATACTATTTGGTATATACATTGTGTTGAAGTTGTTAGAATTGAAAATCCTAGTCATATGCTAGAAATTAATTGTTAAGTTGCGATTTTAATGAGTTTTAAGCGTTTTTGGCACTTTTACGCACAAAGTAGCTCAAACTTAGTTTGTTCTGCACGAGACTTGAACACAAAACTATTTGGTATTTATTATTGTTTTGAAGCAGTTAGAATTGAAAATCAAAGTCATATGCTTGAAATTACATGTTAAGTTGCGATTTTAAGGGTTTTTTAGCGTTCTTGACACTTTTACGCATAAAGTTGGTCAAACTTGGTTTGTTTCGCACGAAACATGGGACACAACACTATTTTGTATATATTATTGTGTTGAAGTGGTTAGAATTTAAAATCATAGTCATATGCTAGAAATTACATGTTAAGTTGCGATTTTAAGGATTTTAAAGCATTTTGGCACTTTTGCGCATAAAGTAGCTCAAACTTCGTTTGTTTTGCACGATTCTTGGCACACAACACTTTTCGGTATATATGATTGTGTTGAAGTGGTTAGAATTGAAAATCAAAGTCATATGCTTGAAATTGCATGTTAAGTTGCGATTTTAACGTTTTTAAGCGTTTATTGCAGTTTTGCGCATAAAGTTTCTCCCAACTAGGTTTGTTTTGCACGAAACGTGGCACACAACACTATTTGGTATATATTATTGTGTTGATGTTGTTAGAATTCAAAATACTAGTGATATGCTAGAAATTAAATGTTAAGTTACGATTTTAAGAGTTTTTAAGCATTTTTGGCACTTTTGCGCATAAAGTAGCTCAAACTTGGTTGTTTTGCACGGAAAATTGGAACACAACACTACTTGGGATATATTATTGTGTTGAAAAGGCTAGAATTGAAATCCTAGTCATATGCTAGAAATTACATGTGAAATTGCGATTTTAAGGGTTTTTAAACATTTTTGGCCCTTTTGCGCATAAAGTAGCTCAAAATTGGTTTGATTTGCCCGAAACTTGGCACACAACATTATTTGGTATATATTATTGTGTTGAAGTGGTTAGAATTGAAAATACTAGTGATATGCTAGAAATTAAATGTTAAGTTGCGATTTTAAGGGTTGTAAGCATTTTTGGCACTTTTGCGCATAAAGTAGCTCAAACTTGGTTTGTTTTGCATGAAAATTGGCACACAACACTACTTGGGATATATTATTGTGTTGAAAAGGTTAGAATTAAAATCCTAGTCATATGCTAGAAATTACATGTTAAGTTGCGATTTTAAGGCTTTTTAAGCGTTTTTGGCACTTTTGCGCATCCAGTCACTCAAACTTGGATTGTTTTGCACGAAACTTGGCACACAAAATTATTTGGTATATATTATTGTATTGAAGTGGTTAGAATTTAAAATCATACTCATATGCTAGAAATTACATGTTAAGTTGCGATTTTAAGGGTTTTTAAGCGTTTTTATCAATTTTGCGCATAAAGTAGCTCAAACTTGGTTTGTTTTGCACGAAACTTGGCACACAACACCATTTGGTATATATTATTGTGTTAAAGTGGTTGGAATTGAAAATGCTAGTCATATGCTTGAAATTACCTATTAAGTTGCGATTTTAAGGGTTTTTAAGCGTTTTTGGCACTTTTGTGCATAAAGTAGCTCAAACTTGGTTTGTTTTGCACGAAACTTGGCACACAACACTATTTGGTATATATTATTGTGTTGAAGTGGATGGAATTGAAAATCAAAGTCATATGCTTGAAATTACATGTTAAGTTGCGATTTTAAGGGTTTTTAAGCGTTTTTGGCACTTTTGCGCATAAAGTAGCTCAAACATGGTTTGTTTTGCACGAAACTTGGCTTGCACGAAACTTGGCTTATAACACTATTTGGTATATATTATTGCGTTGAAGTGGCTGGAACTGAAAATGCTAGTCATATGCTTGAAATTACCTGTTAAGTTGCGATTTTAAGTATTTTTAAGCGTTTTTGGCACTCTTACGCACAAAGTAGCTCAAACTTAGTTTGTTCTGCACGTGACTTGGCACACAAAACTATTGGTATTTATTATTGTTTTGAAGTAGTTAGAATTGAAAATCAAAGCCATATGCCTGAAATTACATGTTAAGTTGCGATTTTCTGGGTTTTTAAGCGTTCTTGACACTTTTATGCATAACGTTGGTCAAACTTGGTTTGTTTCGCACGAAACATGGGACACTACACTATTTCGTATATATTATTGTGGTTAAGTGGTTAGAATTGAAAATCATAGTCATATGCTAGAAATTACATGCTAAGTTGCGATTTTAAGGATTTTTAAGCGTTTTTGGCACTTTTGCGCATAAAAGTAGCTCAAACTTGGTTTGTTTTGCACGAAACTTGGCACACAACACTATTTGGTAATATTATTGTATTGAGTGGATAGAATTGAAAATAAAGTCATATGCTTGAAATTACATGTTAAGTTGCGATTTTAAGGGTTTTAAAGCGTTTTTGGCACTTTTGCGCATAAAGTAGCTCAAACATGGTTGTTTTGCACGAAACTTGCATATAATACTATTTGGTATATACATTGTGTTGAAGTGGTTAGAATGAAAATCCTAGTCATATGCTAGAAATTAAATGTTAAGTTGCGATTTTAATGATTTTTAAGCGTTTTTGGCACTTTACGCACAAAGTAACTCAAACTTAGTTTGTTCTGCACGAGACATGAACACAAAACTGTTTGGTATTTATTATTGTTTTGAAGTAGTTAGAATTGAAAATCAAAGTCATATGCTTGAAATTACATGTTAAGTTGCGATTTTAAGGGTTTTTAGCGTTCTTGACACTTTTACGCATAAAGTTGGTCAAACTTGGTTTGTTTCGCACGAAACATGGGACACAACACTATTTTGTATATATTATTGTGTTGAAGTGGTTAGAATTGAAAATCATAGTCATATGCTAGAAATTACATGTTAAGTTGCGATTTTAAGGATTTTAAAGCATTTTGGCACTTTGCGCATAAAGTAGCTCAAACTTCGTTTGTTTTGCACGATTCTTGGCACACAACACTTTTCGGTATATATGATTGTGTTGAAGTGGTTAGAATTGAAAATCAAAGTCATATGCTTGAAATTGCATGTTAAGTTGCGATTTTAACGGTTTTTAAGCGTTTATTGCAGTTTTGCGCATAAAGTTTCTCCAACTAGGTTGTTTTGCACGAAACTTGCATATAATACTATTGGTATATACATTGTGTTGAAGTGGTTAGAATTGAAAATCCTAGTCATGTGCTAGAAATTAAATGTTAAGTTGCGATTTTAATGATTTTTAAGCGTTTTTGGCACTTTTACGCACAAAGTAGCTCAAACTTAGTTTGTTCTGCACGAGACTTGAACACAAAACTGTTTGGTATTTTTTATTGTTTTGAAGTAGTTAGAATTGAAAATCAAAGTCATATGCTTGAAATTACATGTTAAGTTGCGATTTTAAGGGTTTTTTAGCGTTCTTGACACTTTTACGCATAAGTTGGTCAAACTTGGTTTGTTTCGCACGAAACATGGGACACAACACTATTTTGTATATATTATTGTGTTGAAGTGGTTAGAATTGAAAATCATAGTCATATGCTAGAAATTACATGTTAAGTTGCGATTTTAAGGATTTAAAAGCATTTTTGGCACTTTTGCGCATAAAGTAGCTCAAACTTCGTTTGTTTTGCACGATTCTTGGCACACAACACTTTTCGGTATATATGATTGTGTTGAAGTGGTTAGAATTGAAAATCAAAGTCATATGCTTGAAATTGCATGTTAAGTTGCGATTTTAACGGTTTTTAAGCGTTTATTGCAGTTTTGCGCATAAAGTTTCTCCAACTAGGTTTGTTTTGCACGAAACATGGCACACAACACTATTTGGTATATATTATTGTGTTGATGTGGTTAGAATTCAAATACTAGTGATATGCTAGAAATTAAATGTTAAGTTGCGATTTGAAGGGTTTTTAAGCATTTTTGGCACTTTTGCGCATAAAGTAGCTCAAACTAGGTTGTTTTGCACGAAAATTGGCACACAACACTATTGGGATATATTATTGTGTTGAAAAGGCTAGAATTGAAATCCTAGTCATATGCTAGAAATTACATGTGAAATTGCGATTTTAAGGGTTTTTAACGTTTTTGGCCCTTTTGCGCATAAAGTAGCTCAAAATTGGTTTGATTTGCCCGAAACTTGGCACACAACATTATTTGGTATATATTATTGTGTTGAAGTGGTTAGAATTGAAAATACTAGTGATATGCTAGAAATTAAATGTTAAGTTGCGATTTTAAGGGTTTTAAGCATTTTTGGCACTTTTGCGCATAAAGTAGCTCAAACTTGGTTTGTTTTGCATGAAAATTGGCACACAACACTACTTGGGATATATTATTGTGTTGAAAAGGTTAGAATTAAAATCCTAGTCATAGCTAGAAATTACATGTTAAGTTGCGATTTTAAGGCTTTTTAAGCGTTTTTGGCACTTTTGCGCATCCAGTAACTCAAACTTGGATTGTTTTGCACGAAACTTGGCACACAAAATTATTTGGTATATATTATTGTATTGAAGTGGTTAGAATTTAAAATCATACCTCATATGCTAGAAATTACATGTTAAGTTGCGATTTTAAGGGTTTTTAAGCGTTTTTATCAATTTTGAGCATAAAGTAGCTCAAACTTGGTTTGTTTTGCACGAAACTTGGCACACAACACCATTTGGTATATATTATTGTGTTCAAGTGGTTGGAATTGAAAATGCTAGTCATATGCTTGAAATTACTTGTTAAGTTGCGATTTTAAGGGTTTTTAAGCGTTTTTGGCACTTTTGTGCATAAAGTAGCTCAAACTTGGTTTGTTTTGCACGAAACTTGGCACACAACACTATTTGGTATATATTATTGTGTTGAAGTGGATGGAATTGAAAATCAAAGTCATATGCTTGAAATTACATGTTAAGTTGCGATTTTAAGGGTTTTTAAGCGTTTTTGGCACTTTTGCGCATAAAGTAGCTCAAACATGGTTTGTTTTGCACGAAACTTGCATATAATACTATTTGGTATATACATTGTGTTGAAGTGGTTAGAATTGAAAATCCTAGTCATATGCTAGAAATTAAATGTTAAGTTGCGATTTTAATGATTTTTAAGCGTTTTTGGCACTTTTACGCACAAAGTAACTCAAACTTAGTTTGTTCTGCACGAGACATGAACACAAAACTGTTTGGTATTTATTATTGTTTTGAAGTAGTTAGAATTGAAAATCAAAGTCATATGCTTGAAATTACATGTTAAGTTGCGATTTTAAGGGTTTTTTAGCGTTCTTGACACTTTTACGCATAAAGTTGGTCAAACTTGGTTTGTTTCGCACGAAACATGGGACACAACACTATTTTGTATATATTATTGTGTTGAAGTGGTTAGAATTGAAAATCATAGTCATATGCTAGAAATTACATGTTAAGTTGCGATTTTAAGGATTTTAAAGCATTTTTGGCACTTTTGCGCATAAAGTAGCTCAAACTTCGTTTGTTTTGCACGATTCTTGGCACACAACACTTTTCGGTATATATGATTGTGTTGAAGTGGTTAGAATTGAAAATCAAAGTCATATGCTTGAAATTGCATGTTAAGTTGCGATTTTAACGGTTTTTAAGCGTTTATTGCAGTTTTGCGCATAAAGTTTCTCCAACTAGGTTTGTTTTGCACGAAACTTGCATATAATACTATTTGGTATATACATTGTGTTGAAGTGGTTAGAATTGAAAATCCTAGTCATGTGCTAGAAATTAAATGTTAAGTTGCGATTTTAATGATTTTTAAGCGTTTTTGGCACTTTTACGCACAAAGTAGCTCAAACTTAGTTTGTTCTGCACGAGACTTGAACACAAAACTGTTTGGTATTTTTTATTGTTTTGAAGTAGTTAGAATTGAAAATCAAAGTCATATGCTTGAAATTACATGTTAAGTTGCGATTTTAAGGGTTTTTTAGCGTTCTTGACACTTTTACGCATAAAGTTGGTCAAACTTGGTTTGTTTCGCACGAAACATGGGACACAACACTATTTTGTATATATTATTGTGTTGAAGTGGTTAGAATTGAAAATCATAGTCATATGCTAGAAATTACATGTTAAGTTGCGATTTTAAGGATTTAAAAGCATTTTTGGCACTTTTGCGCATAAAGTAGCTCAAACTTCGTTTGTTTTGCACGATTCTTGGCACACAACACTTTTCGGTATATATGATTGTGTTGAAGTGGTTAGAATTGAAAATCAAAGTCATATGCTTGAAATTGCATGTTAAGTTGCGATTTTAACGGTTTTTAAGCGTTTATTGCAGTTTTGCGCATAAAGTTTCTCCAACTAGGTTTGTTTTGCACGAAACATGGCACACAACACTATTTGGTATATATTATTGTGTTGATGTGGTTAGAATTCAAAATACTAGTGATATGCTAGAAATTAAATGTTAAGTTGCGATTTGAAGGGTTTTTAAGCATTTTTGGCACTTTTGCGCATAAAGTAGCTCAAACTAGGTTGTTTTGCACGAAAATTGGCACACAACACTACTTGGGATATATTATTGTGTTGAAAAGGCTAGAATTGAAATCCTAGTCATATGCTAGAAATTACATGTGAAATTGCGATTTTAAGGGTTTTTAAACGTTTTTGGCCCTTTTGCGCATAAAGTAGCTCAAAATTGGTTTGATTTGCCCGAAACTTGGCACACAACATTATTTGGTATATATTATTGTGTTGAAGTGGTTAGAATTGAAAATACTAGTGATATGCTAGAAATTAAATGTTAAGTTGCGATTTTAAGGGTTTTAAGCATTTTTGGCACTTTTGCGCATAAAGTAGCTCAAACTTGGTTTGTTTTGCATGAAAATTGGCACACAACACTACTTGGGATATATTATTGTGTTGAAAAGGTTAGAATTAAAATCCTAGTCATATGCTAGAAATTACATGTTAAGTTGCGATTTTAAGGCTTTTTAAGCGTTTTTGGCACTTTTGCGCATCCAGTAACTCAAACTTGGTTTGTTTTGCACGAAACTTGGCACACAAAATTATTTGGTATATATTATTGTATTGAAGTGGTTAGAATTTAAAATCATACTCATATGCTAGAAATTACATGTTAAGTTGCGATTTTAAGGGTTTTTAAGCGTTTTTATCAATTTTGAGCATAAAGTAGCTCAAACTTGGTTTGTTTTGCACGAAACTTGGCACACAACACCATTTGGTATATATTATTGTGTTCAAGTGGTTGGAATTGAAAATGCTAGTCATATGCTTGAAATTACTTGTTAAGTTGCGATTTTAAGGGTTTTTAAGCGTTTTTGGCACTTTTGTGCATAAAGTAGCTCAAACTTGGTTTGTTTTGCACGAAACTTGGCACACAACACTATTTGGTATATATTATTGTGTTGAAGTGGATGGAATTGAAAATCAAAGTCATATGCTTGAAATTACATGTTAAGTTGCGATTTTAAGGGTTTTTAAGCGTTTTTGGCACTTTTGCGCATAAAGTAGCTCAAACATGGTTTGTTTTGCACGAAACTTGGCTTATAACACTATTTGGTATATATTATTGCGTTGAAGTGGTTGGAATTGAAAATGCTAGTCATATGCTTGAAATTACCTGTTAAGTTGCGATTTTAAGTATTTTTAAGCGTTTTTGGCACTCTTACGCACAAAGTAGCTCAAACTTAGTTTGTTCTGCACGAGACTTGGCACACAAAACTATTTGGTATTTATTATTGTTTTGAAGTAGTTAGAATTGAAAATCAAAGTCATATGCTTGAAATTACATGTTAAGTTGCGATTTTAAGGGTTTTTAAGCGTTCTTGACACTTTTACGCATAACGTTGGTCAAACTTGGTTTGTTTCGCACGAAACATGGGACACTACACTATTTCGTATATATTATTGTGGTTAAGTGGTTAGAATTGAAAATCATAGTCATATGCTAGAAATTACATGCTAAGTTGCGATTTTAAGGATTTTTAAGCGTTTTTGGCACTTTTGCGCATAAAAGTAGCTCAAACTTGGTTTGTTTTGCACGAAACTTGGCACACAACACTATTTGGTATATATTATTGTATTGGAGTGGATAGAATTGAAAATAAAAGTCATATGCTTGAAATTACATGTTAAGTTGCGATTTTAAGGGTTTTAAAGCGTTTTTGGCACTTTTGCGCATAAAGTAGCTCAAACATGGTTTGTTTTGCACGAAACTTGCATATAATACTATTTGGTATATACATTGTGTTGAAGTGGTTAGAATTGAAAATCCTAGTCATATGCTAGAAATTAAATGTTAAGTTGCGATTTTAATGATTTTTAAGCGTTTTTGGCACTTTTACGCACAAAGTAGCTCAAACTTATTTGTTCTGCACGAGACTTGAACACAAAACTATTTGGTATTTATTATTGTTTTGAAGTAGTTAGAATTGAAAATCAAAGTCATATGCTTGAAATTACATGTTAAGTTGCGATTTTAAGGGTTTTTTTAGCGTTCTTGACACTTTTACGCATAACGTTGGTCAAACTTGGTTTGTTTCGCACGAAACATGGGACACTACACTATTTCGTATATATTATTGTGGTTAAGTGGTTAGAATTGAAAATCATAGTCATATGCTAGAAATTACATGCTAAGTTGCGATTTTAAGGATTTTAAAGCATTTTTGGCACTTTTGCGCATAAAAGTATCTCAAACTTGGTTTGTTTTGCACGAAACTTGGCACACAACACTATTTGGTATATATTATTGTATTGGAGTGGATAGAATTGAAAATAAAAGTCATATGCTTGAAATTACATGTTAAGTTGCGATTTTAAGGGTTTTAAAGCGTTTTTGGCACTTTTGCGCATAAAGTAGCTCAAACATGGTTTGTTTTGCACGAAACTTGCATATAATACTATTTGGTATATACATTGTGTTGAAGTGGTTAGAATTAAAAATCCTAGTCATATGCTAGAAATTAAATGTTAAGTTGCGATTTTAATGATTTTTAAGCTTTTTTGGCACTTTTACGCACAAAGTAGCTCAAACTTAGTTTGTTCTGCACGAGACTTGAACACAAAACTATTTGGTATTTATTATTGTTTTGAAGTAGTTAGAATTGTAAATCAAAGTCATATGCTTGAAATTACATGTTAAGTTGCGATTTTAAGGGTTTTTTAGCGTTCTTGACACTTTTACGCATAAAGTTGGTCAAACTTGGTTTGTTTCGCACGAAACATGGGACACAACACTATTTTGTATATATTATTGTGTTGAAGTGGTTAGAATTGAAAATCATAGTCATATGCTAGAAATTACATGTTAAGTTGCGATTTTAAGGATTTTAAAGCATTTTTGGCACTTTTGCGCATAAAGTAGCTCAAACTTCGTTTGTTTTGCACGATTCTTGGCACACAACACTTTTGGTATATATGATTGTGTTGAAGTGGTTAGAATTGAAAATCAAAGTCATATGCTTGAAATTGCATGTTAAGTTGCGATTTTAACGGTTTTTAAGCGTTTATTGCAGTTTTGCGCATAAAGTTTCTCCAACTAGGTTTGTTTTGCACGAAACATGGCACACAACACTATTTGGTATATATTATTGTGTTGATGTGGTTAGAATTCAAAATACTAGTGATATGCTAGAAATTAAATGTTAAGTTGCGATTTTAAGGGTTTTTAAGCATTTTTGGCACTTTTGCGCATAAAGTAGCTCAAACTAGGTTGTTTTGCACGAAAATTGGCACACAACACTACTTGGGATATATTATTGTGTTGAAAAGGCTAGAATTGAAATCCTAGTCATATGCTAGAAATTACATGTGAAATTGCGATTTTAAGGGTTTTTAAACGTTTTTGGCCCTTTTGCGCATAAAGTAGCTCAAAATTGGTTTGATTTGCCCGAAACTTGGCACACAACATTATTTGGTATATATTATTGTGTTGAAGTGGTTAGAATTGAAAATACTAGTGATATGCTAGAAATTAAATGTTAAGTTGCGATTTTAAGGGTTTTAAGTATTTTTGGCACTTTTGCGCATAAAGTAGCTCAAACTTGGTTTGTTTTGCATGAAAATTGGCACACAACACTACTTGGGATATATTATTGTGTTGAAAAGGTTAGCATTAAAATCCTAGTCATATGCTAGAAATTACATGTTAAGTTGCGATTTTAAGGCTTTTTAAGCGTTTTCGGCACTTTTGCGCATCCAGTAACTCAAACTTGGATTGTTTTGCACGAAACTCGGCACACAAAATTATTTGGTATATATTATTGTATTGAAGTGGTTAGAATTTAAAATCATACTCATATGCTAGAAATTACATGTTAAGTTGCGATTTTAAGGGTTTTTAAGCGTTTTTATCAATTTTGCGCATAAAGTAGCTCAAACTTGGTTTGTTTTGCACGAAACATGGCACACAACACCATTTGGTATATATTATTGTGTTCAAGTGGTTGGAATTGAAAATGCTAGTCATATGCTTGAAATTACCTGTTAAGTTGCGATTTTAAGGGTTTTTAAGCGTTTTTGGCACTTTTGTGCATAAAGTAGCTCAAACTTGGTTTGTTTTGCACGAAACTTGGCACACAACACTATTTGGTATATATTATTGTGTTGAAGTGGATGGAATTGAAAATCAAAGTCATATGCTTGAAATTACATGTTAAGTTGCGATTTTAAGGGTTTTTAAGCGTTTTTGGCACTTTTGCGCATAAAGTAGCTCAAACATGGTTTGTTTTGCACGAAACTTGGCTTATAACACTATTTGGTATATATTATTGCGTTGAAGTGGTTGGAATTGAAAATGCTAGTCATATGCTTGAAATTACCTGTTAAGTTGCGATTTTAAGTATTTTTAAGCGTTTTTGGCACTCTTACGCACAAAGTAGCTCAAACTTAGTTTGTTCTGCACGAGACTTGGCACACAAAACTATTTGGTATTTATTATTGTTTTGAAGTAGTTAGAATTGAAAATCAAAGTCATATGCTTGAAATTACATGTTAAGTTGCGATTTTAAGGGTTTTTAAGCGTTCTTGACACTTTTACGCATAACGTTGGTCAAACTTGGTTTGTTTCGCACGAAACATGGGACACTACACTATTTCGTATATATTATTGTGGTTAAGTGGTTAGAATTGAAAATCATAGTCATATGCTAGAAATTACATGCTAAGTTGCGATTTTAAGGATTTTTAAGCGTTTTTGGCACTTTTGCGCATAAAAGTAGCTCAAACTTGGTTTGTTTTGCACGAAACTTGGCACACAACACTATTTGGTATATATTATTGTATTGGAGTGGATAGAATTGAAAATAAAAGTCATATGCTTGAAATTACATGTTAAGTTGCGATTTTAAGGGTTTTAAAGCGTTTTTGGCACTTTTGCGCATAAAGTAGCTCAAACATGGTTTGTTTTGCACGAAACTTGCATATAATACTATTTGGTATATACATTGTGTTGAAGTGGTTAGAATTGAAAATCCTAGTCATATGCTAGAAATTAAATGTTAAGTTGCGATTTTAAAGATTTTTAAGCGTATTTGGCACTTTTATGCACAAAGTAGCTCAAACTTAGTTTGTTCTGCACAAGACTTGAACACAAAACTATTTGGTATTTATTATTGTTTTGAAGTAGTTAGAATTGAAAATCAAAGTCATATGCTTGAAATTACATGTTAAGTTGCGATTTTAAGGGTTTTTTAGCGTTCTTGACACTTTTACGCATAAAGTTGGTCAAACTTGGTTTGTTTCGCACGAAACATGGGACACAACACTATTTTGTATATATTATTGTGTTGAAGTGGTTAGAATTTAAAATCATAGTCATATGCTAGAAATTACATGTTAAGTTGCGATTTTAAGGATTTTTAAGCATTTTTGGCACTTTTGCGCATAAAGTAGCTCAAACTTCGTTTGTTTTGCACGATTCTTGGCACACAACACTTTTCGGTATATATGATTGTGTTGAAGTGGTTAGAATTGAAAATAAAAGTCATATGCTTGAAATTGCATGTTAAGTTGCGATTTTAACGGTTTTTAAGCGTTTATTGCAGTTTTGCGCATAAAGTTTCTCCAACTAGGTTTGTTTTGCACGAAACGTGGCACACAACACTATTTTGTATATATTATTGTGTTGATGTGGTTAGAATTCAAAATACTAGTGATATGCTAGAAATTAAATGTTAAGTTGCGATTTTAAGGGTTTTTAAGCATTTTTGGCACTTTTGCGCATAAAGTAGCTCAAACTTGGTTGTTTTGCACGAAAATTGGCACACAACACTACTTGGGATATATTATTGTGTTGAAAAGGTTAGAATTGAAATCCTAGTCATATGCTAGAAATTACATGTGAAATTGCGATTTTAAGGGTTTTTAAACGTTTTTGGCCCTTTTGCGCATAAAGTAGCTCAAAATTGGTTTGATTTGCCCGATACTTGGCACACAACATTATTTGGTATATATTATTGTGTTGAAGTGGTTAGAATTGAAAATACTAGTGATATGCTAGAAATTAAATGTTAAGTTGCGATTTTAAGGGTTTTAAGCATTTTTGGCACTTTTGCGCATAAAGTGGCTCAAACTTGGTTTGTTTTGCATGAAAATTGGCACACAACACTACTTGGGATATATTATTGTGTTGAAAAGGTTAGAATTAAAATCCTAGTCATATGCTAGAAATTACATGTTAAGTTGCGATTTGAAGGCTTTTTAAGCGTTTTTGGCACTTTTGCGCATCCAGAACCTCAAACTTGGATTGTTTTGCACGAAACTTGGCACACAAAATTATTTGTTATATATTATTGTGTTGAAGTGGTTAGAATTTAAAGTCATACTCATATGCTAGAAATTACATGTTAAGTTGCGATTTTAAGGGTTTTTAAGCATTTTTATCAATTTTGCGCATAAAGTAGCTCAAACTTGGTTTGTTTTGCACGAAACTTGGCACACAACACCATTTGGTATATATTATTGTGTTCAAGTGGTTGGAATTGAAAATGCTAGTCATACGCTTGAAATTACCTGTTAAGTTGCGATTTTAAGGGTTTTTAAGCGTTTTTGGCACTTTTGTGCATAAAGTAGCTCAAACTTGGTTTGTTTTGCACGAAACTTGGCACACAACACTATTTGGTATATATTATTGTGTTGAAGTGGATGGAATTGAAAATTAAAGTCATATGCTTGAAATTACATGTTAAGTTTCGATTTTAAGGGTTTTTAAGCGTTTTTGGCACTTTTGCGCATAAAGTAGCTCAAACATGGTTTGTTTTGCACGAAACTTGGCTTATAACACTATTTGGTATATATTATTGCGTTGAAGTGGTTAGAATTGAAAATGCTAGTCATATGCTTAAAATTACCTGTTAAGTTGCGATTTTAAGTATTTTTAAGCGTTTTTGGCACTCTTACGCACAAAGTAGCTCGAACTTAGTTTGTTCTGCACGAGACTTGGCACACAAAACTATTTGGTATTTATTATTGTTTTGAAGTAGTTAGAATTGAAAATCAAAGTCATATGCTTGAAATTACATGTTAAGTTGCGATTTTAAGGGTTTTTAAGCGTTCTTGACACTTTTACGCATAACGTTGGTCAAACTTGGTTTGTTTCGCACGAAACATGGGACACTACACTATTTCGTATATATTATTGTGGTTAAGTGGTTAGAATTGAAAATCATAGTCATATGCTAGAAATTACATGCTAAGTTGCGATTTTAAAGATTTTTAAGCGTTTTTGGCACTTTTGCGCATAAAAGTAGCTCAAACTTGGTTTGTTTTGCACGAAACTTGGCACACAACACTATTTGGTATATATTATTGTATTGGAGTGGATAGAATTGAAAATCAAAGTCATATGCTTGAAATTACATGTTAAGTTGCGATTTTCAGGGTTTTAAAGCGTTTTTGGCACTTTTGCGCATAAAGTAGCTCAAACATGGTTTGTTTTGCACGAAACTTGGCATATAATACTTTTTGGTATATACATTGTGTTGAAGTGGTTAGAATTGAAAATCCTAGTCATATGCTAGAAATTAAATGTTAAGTTGCGATTTTAATGATTTTTAAGCGTTTTTGGCACACTTTTACGCACAAAGTAGCTCAAACTTAGTTTGTTCTGCACGAGACTTGAACACAAAACTATTTGGTATTTATTATTGTTTTGAAGTAGTTAGAATTGAAAATCATAGTCATATGCTTGAAATTACATGTTAAGTTGCGATTTTATGGGTTTTTTAGCGTTCTTGACACTTTTACGCATAAAGTTGGTCAAACTTGGTTTGTTTCGCACGAAACATGGGACACAACACTATTTTGTATATATTATTGTGTTGAAGTGGTTAGAATTTAAAATCATAGTCATATGCTAGAAATTACATGTTAAGTTGCGATTTTAAGGATTTTTAAGCATTTTTGGCACTTTTGCGCATAAAGTAGCTCAAACTTCGTTTGTTTTGCACGATTCTTGGCACACAACACTTTTCGGTATATATGATTGTGTTGAAGTGGTTAGAATTGAAAATCAAAGTCATATGCTTGAAATTGCATGTTAAGTTGCGATTTTAACGGTTTTTAAGCGTTTATTGTAGTTTTGCGCATAAAGTTTCTCCAACTAGGTTTGTTTTGCACGAAACATGGCACACAACACTATTTGGTATATATTATTGTGTTAATGTGGTTAGAATTGAAAACACTAGTGATATGCTAGAAGTTAAATGTTAAGTTGCGATTTTAAGGGTTTTTAAGCATTTTTGGCACTTTTGCGCATAACGTAGCTCAAACTTGGTTGTTTTGCACGAAAATTGGCACACAACACTACTTGGGATATATTATTGTGTTGAAAAGGTTAGAATTGAAATCCTAGTCATATGCTAGAAATTACATGTGAAATTGCGATTTTAAGGGTTTTTAAATGTTTTTGGACCTTTGCGCATAAAGTAGCTCAAAATTGGTTTGATTTGCCCGAAACTTGGCACACAACATTATTTGGTATATATTATTGTGTTGAAGTGGTTAGAATTGAAAATACTAGTGATATGCTAAAAATTAAATGTTAAGTTGCGATTTTAAGGGTTTTTAAGCATTTTTGGCATTTTTGGCACTTTTGCGCATAAAGTAGCTCAAACTTGGTTTGTTTTGCATGAAAATTGGCACACAACACTACTTGGGATATATTATTGTGTTGAAAAGGTTAGAATGGAAATCCTAGTCATATGCTAGAAATTACATGTTAAGTTGCGATTTTAAGGCTTTTTAAGCGTTTTTGGCACTTTTGCGCATCCAGTTCCTCAAACTTGGATTGTTTTGCACGAAACTTGGCAAACAAAATTATTTGGTATATATTATTGTATTGAAGTGGTTAGAATTTAAAATCATACTCATATGCTAGAAATTACATGTTAAGTTGCGATTTTAAGGGTTTTTAAGCGTTTTTATCAATTTTGCGCATAAAGTAGCTCAAACTTGGTTTGTTTTGCACGAAACATGGCACACAACACCATTTGGTATATATTATTGTGTTCAAGTGGTTGGATTTAAAATTATAGTCATATGCTTGAAATTACCTGTTAAGTTGCGATTTTAAGGGTTTTTAAGCGTTTTTGGCACTTTTGCGCATAAAGTAACTTGGTTTGTTTTGCACGAAACTTGGCACACAACACTATTTGGTATATATTATTGTGTTGAAGTGGATGGAATTGAAAATCAAAGTCATATGCTTGAAATTACATGTTAAATTGCGATTTTAAGGGTTTTTAAGCGTTTTTGGCACTTTTGCGCATAAAGTGTTTGTTTTGCACGAAACTTGGCTTTATAACACTATTTGGTATATATTATTGTGTTGAAGTGGTTGGAATTGAAAATGCTAGTCATATGCTTGAAATTACCTGTTAAGTTGCGATTTTAAGTATTTTTAAGCGTTTTTGGCACTTTTACGCACAAAGTAGCTCAAACTTAGTTTGTTCTGCACGAGACTTGGCACACAAAAACTATTTGGTATTTATTATTGTTTTGAAGTAGTTAGAATTGAAAATCAAAGTTATATGCTTGAAATTACATGTTAAGTTGCGATTTTAAGGGTTTTTTAAGCGTTCTTGACACTTTTACGGATAACGTTGGTCAAACATGGTTTGTTTCGCACGAAACATTCGACACTACACTATTTGGTATATATTATTGTGGTTAAGTGGTTGGAATTGAAAATCATAGTCATATGCTAGAAATTACATGTTAAGTTGCGATTTTTAAGGATTTTTAAGCGTTTTTGGCACTTTTGCGCATAAAGTAGCTCAAACTTGGTTTCTTTTGCACGATTCTTGGCACACAACACTTTTCGGTATATATGATTGTGTTGAAGTGGTTAGAATTGAAAATCAAAGTCATATGCTTGAAATTGCATGTTAAGTTGCGATTTTAAGGGTTTTTAAAGCGTTTATTGCACTTTTGCGCATATATAAAGTAGCTCCAACTTGTTTTGTTTTGCACGAAAACATGGCACACAACACTATTTGGTACATATTATTGTGTTGATGTTGTTAGAATTGAAAATACTAGTCATAAGCATAGAAATTAAATGTTATGTTGCGATTTTAAGGGTTTTTAAGCATTTCTAGCACTTTTGCGCATAAAGTAGCTCAAACTTGGTTTGTTTTGAACGAAACTTGGCACACAACACTATTTGGTATATATTACTGTGTTTGAAGTGGTTAAAAGTGAAAATCAAAGTCATTCTCTTGAAATTACATGTTATGTTTCAATTTTAAGGGTTTTTAAGCGTTTTTGGCACTTTTGCGCATAAAGTAGCTCAAACTTGGTTTGTTTTGCACGAAACTTGGCACACAACACCACTTGGTATATATTATTGTGTTGAAAATGTTAGAATCGAAATCATAGTCATACGCTAGAAATTACATGTGAAATTGCAATTTTAAGGGTTTTTTAAACGTTTTTGGCCCTTTTGCGCATAAACTAGCTCAAACTTGGTTTGTTTTGCACGAAACATGGCACACAACACTATTTGGTATATATTATTGTGTTGAAGTAGTTAGAATTGAAAATCATAGTTATATGCTAGAAATTACATGTTAAGTTGCGATTTTAAGGCTTTTTAAGCGTATTTGGCACTTTTGCGCATACGGTACCTCAAACACTGTTTGTTTTGCACGAAACTTGGCACAGAACACTATTTTGTATATATTATTGTATTGAAGTAGTTAGAATTGAAAATCATAGTCATATGCTAGAAATTACATGTTAAGTTGCGATTTTAAGGCTTTTTAAGCGTTTTTGGCACTTTTGCACATCCAGTACCTCAAACTTGGATTGTTTTGCACGAAACTTGGCACACAAAATTATTTGGTATATATTATTGTATTGAAGTGTTTATAATTTAAAATCATACTCATACGCTAGAAATTACATGTTAAGTTGCGATTTTAAGGGTTTTTAAGCATTTTTATCAATTTTGCGCATAAAGTAGCTCAAACTTGGTTTGTTTTGCACGAAACTTGGCACACAACACTATTTGGTATATATTATTGTGTTGAAGTGGATGGAATTGAAAATCAAAGTCATATGCTTGAAATTACATGTTAAGTTGCGATTTTAAGGGTTTTTAAGCGTTTTTGGCACTTTTGCGCATAAAGTAGCTCAAACATGGTTTGTTTTGCACGAAACATGGCTTATTGCACTATTTGGTATATATTATTGTGTTGAAGTGGTTGGAATTGAAAATGCTATGCTTGAAATTACCTATTAAGTTGCGATTTTAAGTATTTTTAAGCGTTTTTGGCACTCTTACGCACAAAGTAGCTCAAACTTAGTTTGTTCTGCACGAGACTTGGCACACAAAACTATTTGGTATTTATTATTGTTTTGAAGTAGTTAGAATTGAAAATAAAAGTCATATGCTTGAAATTACATGTTAAGTTGCGATTTTAAGTGTTTTTAAGCGTTCTTGACACTTTTACGCATAGCGTTGGTCAAACTTGGTTTGTTTCGCACGAAACATGGGACACTACACTATTTGGTATATATTATTGTGGTTAAGCGGTTAGAATTGAAAATCATAGTCATATGCTAGAAATTCCATGCTAAGTTGCGATTTTAAGGATTTTAAAGAGTTTTTGGCACTTTTGCGCATAAAAGTAGCTCAAACTTGGTTTGTTTTGCACGACACTTGGCACACAACACTATTTGGTATATATTATTGTATTGGAGTGGATAGAATTGAAAATCAAAGTCATATGCTTGAAATTACATGTTAAGTTGCGATTTTAAGGGTTTTAAAGCGTTTTTGGCAGTTTTGCGCATAAAGTAGCTCAAACATGGTTTGTTTTGCACGAAACTTGCATATAATACTATTTGGTATATACATTGTGTTGAAGTGGTTAGAATTGAAAATCCTAGTCATATGCTAGAAATTAAATGTTAAGTTGCGTTTTTAATGATTTTTAAGCGTTTTCGGCACTTTTACGCACAAAGTAGCTCAAACTTAGTTTGTTCTGCACGAGACTTGAACACAAAACTATTTGGTATTTATTATTGTTTTGAAGTAGTTAGAATTGAAAATCAAAGTCATATGCTTGAAATTACATGTTAAGTTGCGATTTAAAGGATTTTTTAGCGTTCTTGACACTTTTACGCATAAAGTTGGTCAAACTTGGTTTGTTTCGCACGAAACATGGGACACAACACTATTTTGTATATATTATTGTGTTGAAGTGGTTAGAATTTAAAATCATAGTCATATGCTAGAAATTACATGTTAAGTTGCGATTTTAAGGATTTTTAAGCATTTTTGGCACTTTTGCGCATAAAGTAGCTCAAACTTCGTTTGTTTTGCACGATTCTTGGCACACAACACTTTTCGGTATATATGATTGTGTTGAAGTGGTTAGAATTGAAAATCAAAGTCATATACTTGAAATTGCATGTTAAGTTGCGATTTTAACGGTTTTTTAAGCGTTTATTGCAGTTTTGCGCATAAAGTTTCTCCAACTAGGTTTGTTTTGCACGAAACGTGGCACACAACACTATTTGGTATATATTATTGTGTTGATGTGTTTGGAATTCAAAATACTAGTGATATGCTAGAAATTAAATGTTAAGTTGCGATTTTAAGGGTTTTTAAGCATTTTTGGCACTTTTGCGCATAAAGTAGCTCAAACTTGGTTGTTTTGCACGAAAATTGGCATACAACACTACTTGGGATATATTATTGTGTTAAAAAGGTTAGAATTGCAATCCTAGTCATATGCTAGAAATTACATGTGAAATTGCGATTTTAAGGGTTCTTTTAAACGTTTTTGGCCCTTTTGCACATAAAGTAGCTCAAAATTGGTTTGATTTGCCCGAAACTTGGTACACAAAATTATTTGGTATATATTATTGTGTTGAAGAGGTTAGAATTGAAAATACTAGTGATATGCTAGAAATTAAATGTTAAGTTGCGATTTTAAGGGTTTTAAGCATTTTTGGCACTTTTGCGCATAAAGTAGCTCAAACTTGGTTTGTTTTGCATGAAAGTTGGCACACAACACTACTTGGGATATATTATTGTGTTGAAAAGGTTAGAATTAAAATCCTAGTCATATGCTAGAAATTACATGTTAAGTTGCGATTTTAAGGCTTTTTAAGCGTTTTTGGAACTTTTGCGCATCCAGTACCTCAAACTTGGATTGTTTTGCACGAATCTTGGCACACAAAATTATTTGGTATATATTATTGTATTGAAGTGGTTAGAATTTAAAGTCATACTCATATGCTAGAAATTACATGTTAAGTTGCGATTTTAAGGGTTTTTAAGCGTTTTTATCAATTTTGCGCATAAAGTAGCTCAAACTTGGTTTGTTTTGCACGAAACGTGGCACACAACACCATTTGGTATATATTATTGTGTTCAAGTGGTTGGAATTGAAAATGCTAGTCATATGCTTGAAATTACCTGTTAAGTTGCGATTTTAAGGGTTTTTAAGCGTTTTTGGCACTTTTGTGCATAAAGTAGCTCAAACTTGGTTTGTTTTGCACGAAACTTGGCACACAACACTATTTGGTATATATTATTGTGTTGAAGTGGATGGAATTGAAAATCAAAGTCATATGCTTGAAATTACATGTTAAGTTGCGATTTTAAGGGTTTTTAAGCATTTTTGGCACTTTTGCGCATAAAGTAGCTCAAACATGGTTTGTTTTGCACGAAACTTGGCTTATAACACTATTTGGTATATATTATTGCTTTGAAGTGGTTGGAATTGAAAATGCTAGTCATATGCTTGAAATTACCTGTTAAGTTGCGATTTTAAGTATTTTTAAGCGTTTTTGGCACTCTTACGCACAAAGTAGCTCAAACTTAGTTTGTTCTACACGAGACGTTCGCTTATAACACTATTTGGTATTTATTATTGTTTTGAAGTAGTTATAATTGAAAATCAAAGTAATATGCTTGAAATTACATGTTAAGTTGCGATTTTAAGGGTTTTTAAGCGTTCTTGACACTTTTACGCATAATGTTGGTCAAACTCGGTTTATTTCGCACGAAACATGGGACACTACACTATTTCGTATATATTATTGTGGTTAAGTTGTTAGAATTGAAAATCATAGTCATATGCTAGAAATTACATGCTAAGTTGCGATTTTAAAGATTTTTAAGCGTGTTTGGCACTTTTGCGCATAAAAGTAGCTCAAACTTGGTTTGTTTTGCACGAAACTTGGCACACAACACTATTTGGCATATATTATTGTATTGGAGTGGATAGAATTGAAAATCAAAGTCATATGCTTGAAATTACATGTTAAGTTGCGATTTTAAGGATTTTTAAGCATTTTTGGCACTTTTGCGCATAAAGTAGCTCAAACTTCGTTTGTTTTGCACGATTCTTGGCACACAACACTTTTCGGTATATATGATTGTGTTGAAGTGGTTAGAATTGAAAATCAAAGTCATATACTTGAAATTGGATGTTAAGTTGCGATTTTAACGGTTTTTAAGCGTTTATTGCAGTTTTGCGCATAAAGTTTCTCCAACTAGGTTTGTTTTGCACGAAACGTGGCACACAACACTATTTGGTATATATTATTGTGTTGATGTGTTTGGAATTCAAAATACTAGTGATATGCTAGAAATTAAATGTTAAGTTGCGATTTTAAGGGTTTTTAAGCATTTTTGGCACTTTTGCGCATAAAGTAGCTCAAACTTGGTTGTTTTGCACGAAAATTGGCATACAACACTACTTGGGATATATTATTGTGTTAAAAAGGTTAGAATTGCAATCCTAGTCATATGCTAGAAATTACATGTGAAATTGCGATTTTAAGGGTTCTTTTAAACGTTTTTGGCCCTTTTGCACATAAAGTAGCTCAAAATTGGTTTGATTTGCCCGAAACTTGGTACACAAAATTATTTGGTATATATTATTGTGTTGAAGAGGTTAGAATTGAAAATACTAGTGATATGCTAGAAATTAAATGTTAAGTTGCGATTTTAAGGGTTTTAAGCATTTTTGGCACTTTTGCGCATAAAGTAGCTCAAACTTGGTTTGTTTTGCATGAAAGTTGGCACACAACACTACTTGGGATATATTATTGTGTTGAAAAGGTTAGAATTAAAATCCTAGTCATATGCTAGAAATTACATGTTAAGTTGCGATTTTAAGGCTTTTTAAGCGTTTTTGGAACTTTTGCGCATCCAGTACCTCAAACTTGGATTGTTTTGCACGAATCTTGGCACACAAAATTATTTGGTATATATTATTGTATTGAAGTGGTTAGAATTTAAAGTCATACTCATATGCTAGAAATTACATGTTAAGTTGCGATTTTAAGGGTTTTTAAGCGTTTTTATCAATTTTGCGCATAAAGTAGCTCAAACTTGGTTTGTTTTGCACGAAACGTGGCACACAACACCATTTGGTATATATTATTGTGTTCAAGTGGTTGGAATTGAAAATGCTAGTCATATGCTTGAAATTACCTGTTAAGTTGCGATTTTAAGGGTTTTTAAGCGTTTTTGGCACTTTTGTGCATAAAGTAGCTCAAACTTGGTTTGTTTTGCACGAAACTTGGCACACAACACTATTTGGTATATATTATTGTGTTGAAGTGGATGGAATTGAAAATCAAAGTCATATGCTTGAAATTACATGTTAAGTTGCGATTTTAAGGGTTTTTAAGCATTTTTGGCACTTTTGCGCATAAAGTAGCTCAAACATGGTTTGTTTTGCACGAAACTTGGCTTATAACACTATTTGGTATATATTATTGCTTTGAAGTGGTTGGAATTGAAAATGCTAGTCATATGCTTGAAATTACCTGTTAAGTTGCGATTTTAAGTATTTTTAAGCGTTTTTGGCACTCTTACGCACAAAGTAGCTCAAACTTAGTTTGTTCTACACGAGACGTTCGCTTATAACACTATTTGGTATTTATTATTGTTTTGAAGTAGTTATAATTGAAAATCAAAGTAATATGCTTGAAATTACATGTTAAGTTGCGATTTTAAGGGTTTTTAAGCGTTCTTGACACTTTTACGCATAATGTTGGTCAAACTCGGTTTATTTCGCACGAAACATGGGACACTACACTATTTCGTATATATTATTGTGGTTAAGTTGTTAGAATTGAAAATCATAGTCATATGCTAGAAATTACATGCTAAGTTGCGATTTTAAAGATTTTTAAGCGTGTTTGGCACTTTTGCGCATAAAAGTAGCTCAAACTTGGTTTGTTTTGCACGAAACTTGGCACACAACACTATTTGGTATATATTATTGTATTGGAGTGGATAGAATTGAAAATCAAAGTCATATGCTTGAAATTACATGTTAAGTTGCGATTTTCAGGGTTTTAAAGCGTTTTTGGCACTTTAGCGCATAAAGTAGCTCAAACATGGTTTGTTTTGCACGAAACTTGGCATATAATACTATTTGGTATATACATTGTGTTGAAGTGGTTAGAATTGAAAATGCTAGTCATATGCTACAAATTAAATGTTAAGTTGCGATTTTAATGATTTTTAAGCGTTTTTGGCACTTTTACGCACAAAGTAGCTCAAACTTAGTTTGTTCTGCACGAGACTTGAACACAAAACTATTTGGTTTTTGTTATTGTTTTGAAGTAGTTAGAATTGAAAATCAAAGTCATATGCTTGAAATTACATGTTAAGTTGCGATTTTAAGGGTTTTTTAGCGTTCTTGACACTTTTACGCATAAAGTTGGTCAAACTTGGTTTGTTTCGCACAAAACATGGGACACAACACTATTTTCTATATATTATTGTGTTGAAGTGGTTAGAATTGAAAATCATAGTCATATGCTAGAAATTACATGTTAAGTTGCGATTTTAAGGATTTTTAAGCATTTTTGGCACTTTTGCGCATAAAGTAGCTCAAACTTCGTTTGTTTTGCACGATTCTTGGCACACAACACTTTTCGGTATATATGATTGTGTTGAAGTGGTTAGAATTGAAAATCAAAGTCATATGCTTGAAATTGCATGTTAAGTTGCGATTTTAACGGTTTTTAAGCGTTTATTGCAGTTTTGCGCATAAAGTTTCTCCAACTAGGTTTGTTTTGCACGAAACATGGCACACAACACTATTTGGTATATATTATGGTGTTGATGTGGTTAGAATTGAAAATACTAGTGATATGCTAGAAATTAAATGTGAAGTTGCGATTTTAAGGGTTTTTAAGCATTTTTGGCACTTTTGCGCATAAAGTAGCTCAAACTTGGTTGTTTTGCACGAAAATTGGCACACAACACTACTTGGAATATATTATTGTGTTGAAAAGGTTAGAATTGAAATCCTAGTCATATGCTAGAAATTACATGTTAAGTTGCGATTTTAAGGCTTTTTAAGCGTTTTTGGCACTTTTGCGCATCTAGTACCTCAAACTTGGATTGTTTTGCACGAAACTTGGCACACAAAATTATTTGGTATATATTATTGTGTTGAAGTGGTTAGAATTTAAAGTCATACTCATATGCTAGAAATTACATGTTAAGTTGCGATTTTAAGGGTTTTTAAGCGTTTTTATCAATTTTGCGCATAAAGTAGCTCAAACTTGGTTTGTTTTGCACGAAACTTGGCACACAACACCATTTGGTATATATTATTGTGTTCAAGTGGTTGGAATTGAAAATGCTAGTCATATGCTTGAAATTACCTGTTAAGTTGCGATTTTAAGGGTTTTTAAGCGTTTTTGGCACTTTTGTGCATAAAGTAGCTCAAACTTGGTTTGTTTTGCACGAAACTTGGCACACAACACTATTTGGTATATATTATTGTGTTGAAGTGGATGGAATCGAAAATCAAAGTCATATGCTTGAAATTACATGTTAAGTTGCGATTTTAAGGGTTTTTTAAGCGTATTTGGCACTTTTGCGCATAAAGTTGCTCAAACATGGTTTGTTTTGAACGAAACTTGGCTTATAATACTAATTGGTATATACATTGTGTTTAAGTGGTTAGAATTTAAAATCCTAGTCATATGCTAGAAATTAAATGTTAAGTTGCGATTTTAAGTATTTTTAAGCGTTTTTGGCACTCTTACACACAAAGTAGCCCAAACTTAGTTTGTTCTGCACGAGACTTGGCACACAAAACTATTTGGTATTTATTATTGTTTTGAAGTAGTTAGAATTGAAAATCAAAGTCATATGCTTGAAATTACATGTTAAGTTGCGATTTTAAGGGTTTTTAAGCGTTCTTGACACTTTTACGCATAACGTTGGTCAAACTTGGTTTGTTTCGCACGAAACATGGGACACTACACTATTTGGTATATATTATTGTGGTTAAGTGGTTTGAATTGAAAATCATAGTCATATGCTAGAAATTCCATGCTAAGTTGCGATTTTAAGGATTTTTAAGAGTTTTTGGCACTTTTGCGCATAAAAGTAGCTCAAACTTGGTTTGTTTTGCACGAAACTTGGCACACAACACTATTTGGTATATATTATTGTATTGGAGTGGATAGAATTGAAAATCAAAGTCATATGCTTGAAATTACATGTTAAGTTGCGATTTTAAGGGTTTTAAAGCGTTTTTGGCACTTTTGCGCATAAAGTAGCTCAAACATGGTTTGTTTTGCACGAAACTTGGCATATAATACTATTTGGTATATACATTGTGTTGAAGTGGTTAGAATTGAAAATGCTAGTCATATGCTAGAAATTAAATGTTAAGTTGCGATTTTAATGATTTTTAAGCGTTTTTGGCACTTTTACGCACAAAGTAGCTCAAACTTAGTTTGTTCTGCACGAGACTTGAACAAAAAACTATTTGGTATTTATTATTGTTTTGAAGTAGTTAGAATTGAAAATCAAAGTCATATGCTTGAAATTACATGTTAAGTTGCGATTTTAAGGGTTTTTAAGCGTTCTTGACACTTTTACGCATAACGTTGGTCAAACTTGGTTTGTTTCGCACGAAACATGGGACACTACACTATTTGGTATATATTATTGTGGTTAAGTGGTTTGAATTGAAAATCATAGTCATATGCTAGAAATTCCATGCTAAGTTGCGAATTTAAGGATTTTTAAGAGTTTTTGGCACTTTTGCGCATAAAAGTAGCTCAAACTTGGTTTGTTTTGCACGAAACTTGGCACACAACACTATTTGGTATATATTATTGTATTGGAGTGGATAGAATTGAAAATCAAAGTCATATGCTTGAAATTACATGTTAAGTTGCGATTTTAAGGGTTTTAAGCGTTTTTGGCACTTTTGCGCATAAAGTAGCTCAAACATGGTTTGTTTTGCACGAAACTTGGCATATAATACTATTTGGTATATACATTGTGTTGAAGTGGTTAGAATTGAAAATCCTAGTCATATGCTAGAAATTAAATGTTAAGTTGCGATTTCAATGATTTTTAAGCGTTTTTGGCACTTTTACGCACAAAGTAGCTCAAACTTAGTTTGTTCTGCACGAGACTTGAACACAAAACTATTTGGTATTTATTATTGTTTTGAAGTAGTTAGAATTTAAAATCAAAGTCATATGCTTGAAATTACATGTTAAGTTGCGATTTTAAGGGTTTTTTTAGCGTTCTTGACACTTTTACGCGTAAAGTTGGTCAAACTTGGTTTGTTTCGCACGAAACATGGGACACAACACTATTTTGTATATATTATTTTGTTGAAGTGGTTAGAATTGAAAATCATAGTCATATGCTAGAAATTACATTTTAAGTTGCGATTTTAAGGATTTTTAAGCATTTTTGGCACTTTTGCGCATAAAGTAGCTCAAACTTCGTTTGTTTTGCACGATTCTTGGCACACAACACTTTTCGGTATATATGATTGTGTTGAAGTGGTTAGAATTGAAAATCAAAGTCGTATGCTTGAAATTGCATGTTAAGTTGCGATTTTAACGGTTTTTAAGCGTTTATTGCAGTTTTGCGCATAAAGTTTCTCCAACTAGGTTTGTTTTGCACGAAACATGGCACACAACACTATTTGGTATATATTATTGTGTTGATGTGGTTAGAATTCAAAATACTAGTGATATGCTAGAAATTAAATGTTAAGTTGCGATTTTAAGGGTTTTTAAGCATTTTTGGCACTTTTGCGCATAAAGTAGCTCAAACTTGGTTGTTTTGCACGAAAATTGGCACACAACACTACTTGGGATATATTATTGTGTTGAAAAGGTTAGAATTGAAATCCTAGTCTTATGCTAGAAAATTACAGGTGAAATTGCGATTTTAAGGGTTTTTAAACGTTTTTGGACCTTTTGCGCATAAAGTAGCTCAAAATTGGTTTGATTTGCCCGAAACTTGGCACACAACATTATTTGGTATATATTATTGTGTTGAAGTGGTTAGAATTGAAAATACTAGTGATATGCTAAAAATTAAATGTTAAGTTGCGATTTTAAGGGTTTTTACGCATTTTTGGCACTTTTACGCATAAAGTATCTCAAGCTTGGTTTGTTTTGCATGAAAATTGGCACACAACACTACTTGGGATATATTTTTGTGTTGAAAAGATCAGAATTGAAATCCTAGTCATATGCTAGAAATTACATGTTAAGTTGCGATTTTAAGGGTTTTTAAGCGTTTTTGGCACTTTTGTGCATCCAGTACCTCAAACTTGGATTGTTTTGCACGAAACTTGGCACACAAAATTATTTGGTATATATTATTGTATTGAAGTGGTTAGAATTTAAAATCATACTCATATGCTAGAAATTACATGTTAAGTTGCGATTTTAAGGGTTTTTAAGCGTTTTTATCAATTTTGCGCATAAAGTAGCTCAAACTTGGTTTGCTTTGCACGAAACTTGGCACACAACACCATTTGGTATATATTATTGTGTTCAAGTGGTTTGATTGAAAATTCTAGTCATATGCTTGAAATTACCTATTAAGATGCGATTTTAAGGGTTTTTAAGCGTTTTTGGCACTTTTGTGCATAAAGTAGCTCAAACTTGGTTTGTTTTGCACGAAACTTGGCACACAACACTATTTGGTATATATTATTGTGTTGAAGTGGATGGAATTGAAAATCAAAGTCATATGCTTGAAATTACATGTTAAGTTGCGATTTTAAGGGTTTTTAAGCGTTTTTGGCACTTTTGCGCATAAAGTAGCTCAAACATGGTTTGTTTTGCACGAAACTTGGCATATAATATTATTTGGTATATACATTGTGTTGAAGTGGTTAGAATTGAAAATCCTAGTCATATGCTAGAAATTAAATGTTAAGTTGCGATTTTAATGATTTTTAAGCGTTTTTGGCACTTTTACGCACAAAGTAGCTCAAACTTAGTTTGTTCTGCACGAGACTTGAACACAAAACCATTTGGTATTTATTATTATTTTGAAGTAGTTAGAATTGAAAATCAAAGTCATATGCTTGAAATTACATGTTAAGTTGCGATTTTAAGGGTTTTTTAGCGTTCTTGACACTTTTACGCATAAAGTTGGTCAAACTTGGTTTATTTCACACGAAACATGGGACACAACACTATTTTGTATATATTATTGTGTTGAAGTGGTTAGAATTGAAAATCATAGTCATATGCTAGAAATTACATGTTAAGTTGCGATTTTAAGGATTTTTAAGCATTTTTGGCACTTTTGCGCATAAAGTAGCTCAAACTTCGTTTGTTTTGCACGATTCTTGGCACACAACACTTTTCGGTATATATGATTGTGTTGAAGTGGTTAGAATTGAAAATCAAAGTCATATGCTTGAAATTGCATGTTAAGTTGCGATTTTAACGGTTTTTAAGCGTTTATTGTAGTTTTGCGCATAAAGTTTCTCCGATTAGGTTTGTTTTGCACGAAACATGGCATACAACACTATTTGGTATATATTATTGTGTTGATGTGGTTAGAATTCAAAATACTAGTGATATGCTAGAAATTAAATGTTAAGTTGCGATTTTAAGGGTTTTTAAGCATTTTTGGCACTTTTGCGCATAAAGTAGCTCAAACTTGGTTGTTTTGCACGAAAATTGGCACACAACACTACTTGGGATATATTATTGTGTTGAAAAGGTTAGAATTGAAATCCTTGTCATATGCTAGAAATTACATGTGAAATTGCGATTTTATTGGTTTTTTAAACGTTTTTGGCCCTTTTGCGCATAAAGTAGCTCAAAATTGGTTTGATTTGCCCGAAACTTGGCACACAACATTATTTGGTATATATTATTGTGTTGAAGTGGTTAGAATTGAAAATACTAGTGATATGCTAGAAATTAAATGTTAAGTTGCGATTTTAAGGGTTTTAAGCATTTTTGGCACTTTTGCGCATAAAGTAGCTCAAACTTGGTTTGTTTTGCATGAAAATTGGCACACAACACTACTTGGGATATATTATTGTGTTGAAAAGGTTAGAATTAAAATCCTAGTCATATGCTAGAAATTACATGTTAAGTTGCGATTTTAAGGCTTTTTAAGCGTTTTTGGCACTTTTGCGCATCCAGTACCTCAAACTTGGATTGTTTTGCACGAAACTTGGCACACAAAATTATTTGGTATATATTATTGTATTGAAGTGGTTAGAATTTAAAATCATACTCATATGCTAGAAATTACATGTTAATTTGCGATTTTACGGGTTTTTAAGCGTTTTTATCAATTTTGCGCATAAAGTAGCTCAAACTTGGTTTGTTTTGCACGAAACTTGGCACACAACACCATTTGGTATATATTATTGTGTTCAAGTGGTTGGAATTTAAAATGCTAGTCATATGCTTGAAATTACCTGTTAAGTTGCGATTTTAAGGGTTTTTAAGCGTTTTTGGCACTTTTGTGCATAAAGTAGCTCAAACTTGGTTTGTTTTGCACGAAACTTGGCACAAAACAGTATTTGGTATATATTATTGTGTTGAAGTGGATGGAATTGAAAATCAAAGTCATATGCTTGAAATTACATGTTAAGTTGCGATTTTAAGAGTTTTTAAGCGTTTTTGGCACTTTTGCGCATAAAGTAGCTCAATCATGGTTTGTTTTGCACGAAACTTGGCTTATAACACTATTTGGTATATATTATTGTATTGAAGTGGTTGGAATTGAAAATGCTAGTTATATGCTTGAAATTACATGTTAAGTTGCGATTTTAAGGGTTTTTAAGCGTTCTTGACACTTTTACGCATAACGTTGGTCAAACTTGGTTTGTTTCGCACGAAACATGGGACACTACACTATTTGGTATATATTATTGTGGTTAAGTGGTTAGAATTGAAAATCATAGTCATATGCTAGAAATTACATGCTAAGTTGCGATTTTAAGGATTTTTAAGCGCTTTTGGCACTTTTGCGCATAAAAGTAGCTCAAACTTGGTTTGTTTTGCACGAAACTTGGCACACAACACTATTTGGTATATATTTTGTATTGGAGTGGATAGAATTGAAAATCAAAGTCATATGCTTGAAATTAAATGTTAAGTTGCGATTTTAAGGGTTTTTAAGCATTTTTGGCACTTTTGCGCATAAAGTAGCTCAAACTTGGTTGTTTTGCACGAAAATTGGCACACAACACTACTTGGAATATATTATTGTGTTGAAAAGGTTAGAATTGAAATCCTAGTCATATGCTAGAAATTACATGTTAAGTTGCGATTTTAAGGCTTTTTAAGCGTTTTTGGCACTTTTGCGCATCCAGTACCTCAAACTTGGATTGTTTTGCACGAAACTTGGCACACAAAATTATTTGGTATATATTATTGTATTGAAGTGGTTAGAATTTAAAATCATACTCATATGCTAGAAATTACATGTTAATTTGCGATTTTAAGGGTTTTTAAGCGTTTTTATCAATTTTGCGCATAAAGTAGCTCAAACTTAGTTTGTTTTGCACGAAACTTGGCACACAACACCATTTGGTATATATTATTTTGTTCAAGTGGTTGGAATTGAAAATGCTAGTCATATGCTTGAAATTACCTGTTAAGTTGCGATTTTAAGGGTTTTTAAGCGTTTTTGGCACTTTTGTGCATAAAGTAGCTCAAACTTGGTTTGTTTTGCACGAAACTTGGCACAAAACAGTATTTGGTATATATTATTGTGTTGAAGTGGATGGAATTGAAAATCAAAGTCATATGCTTGAAATTACATGTTAAGTTGCGATTTTAAGGGTTTTTTAAGCGTTTTTGGCACTTTTGCGCATAAAGTAGCTCAAACATGGTTTGTTTTGCACGAAACTTGGCTTATAACACTATTTGGTATATATTATTGTGTTGAAGTGGTTGGAATTGAAAATGCTAGTTATATGCTTGAAATTACATGTTAAGTTGCGATTTTAAGGGTTTTTTAAGCGTTCTTGACACTTTTACGCATAACGTTGGTCAAACTTGGTTTGTTTCGCACGAAACATGGGACACTACACTATTTGGTATATATTATTGTGGTTAAGTGGTTAGAATTGAAAATCATAGTCATATGCTAGAAATTACATGCTAAGTTGCGATTTTAAGGATTTTTAAGCGCTTTTGGCACTTTTGCGCATAAAAGTAGCTCAAACTTGGTTTGTTTTGCACGAAACTTGGCACACAACACTATTTGGTATATATTATTGTATTGGAGTGGATAGAATTGAAAATCAAAGTCATATGCTTGAAATTAAATGTTAAGTTGCGATTTTAAGGGTTTTTAAGCATTTTTGGCACTTTTGCGCATAAAGTAGCTCAAACTTGGTTGTTTTGCACGAAAATTGGCACACAACACTACTTGGAATATATTATTGTGTTGAAAAGGTTAGAATTGAAATCCTAGTCATATGCTAGAAATTACATGTTAAGTTGCGATTTTAAGGCTTTTTAAGCGTTTTTGGCACTTTTGCGCATCCAGTACCTCAAACTTGGATTGTTTTGCACGAAACTTGGCACACAAAATTATTTGGTATATATTATTGTGTTGAAGTGGTTAGAATTTAAAGTCATACTCATATGCTAGAAATTACATGTTAAGTTGCGATTTTAAGGGTTTTTTAAGCGTTTTTATCAATTTTGCGCATAAAGTAGCTCAAACTTGGTTTGTTTTGCACGAAACTTGGCACACAACACCATTTGGTATATATTATTGTGTTCAAGTGGTTGGAATTGAAAATGCTAGTCATATGCTTGAAATTACCTGTTAAGTTGCGATTTTAAGGGTTTTTAAGCGTTTTTTGGCACTTTTGTGCATAAAGTAGCTCAAACTTGGTTTGTTTTGCACGAAACTTGGCACAAAACAGTATTTGGTATATATTATTGTGTTGAAGTGGATGGAATTGAAATCAAAGTCATTGCTTGAAATTACATGTTAAGTTGCGATTTTAAGGGTTTTTAAGCGTTTTTGGCACTTTTGCGCATAAAGTAGCTCAAACATGGTTTGTTTTGCACGAAACTTGGCTTATAACACTATTTGGTATATATTATTGTGTTGAAGTGGTTGGAATTGAAAATGCTAGTTATATGCTTGAAATTACATGTTAAGTTGCGATTTTAAGGGTTTTTAAGCGTTCTTGACACTTTTACGCATAACGTTGGTCAAACTTGGTTTGTTTCGCACGAAACATGGGACACTACACTATTTGGTATATATTATTGTGGTTAAGTGGTTAGAATTGAAAATCATAGTCATATGCTAGAAATTACATGCTAAGTTGCGATTTTAAGGATTTTTAAGCGCTTTTGGCACTTTTGCGCATAAAAGTAGCTCAAACTTGGTTTGTTTTGCACGAAACTTGGCACACAACACTATTTGGTATATATTATTGTATTGGAGTGGATAGAATTGAAAATCAAAGTCATATGCTTGAAATTAAATGTTAAGTTGCGATTTTAAGGGTTTTTTAAGCATTTTTGGCACTTTTGCGCATAAAGTAGCTCAAACTTGGTTGTTTTGCACGAAAATTGGCACACAACACTACTTGGAATATATTATTGTGTTGAAAAGGTTAGAATTGAAATCCTAGTCATATGCTAGAAATTACATGTTAAGTTGCGATTTTAAGGCTTTTTAAGCGTTTTTGGCACTTTTGCGCATCCAGTACCTCAAACTTGGATTGTTTTGCACGAAACTTGGCACACAAAATTATTTGGTATATATTATTGTGTTGAAGTGGTTAGAATTTAAAGTCATACTCATATGCTAGAAAATTACATGTTAAGTTGCGATTTTAAGGGTTTTTAAGCGTTTTTATCAATTTTGCGCATAAAGTAGCTCAAACTTGGTTTGTTTTGCACGAAACTTGGCACACAACACCATTTGGTATATATTATTGTGTTCAAGTGGTTGGAATTGAAAATGCTAGTCATATGCTTGAAATTACCTGTTAAGTTGCGATTTTAAGGGTTTTTAAGCGTTTTTGGCACTTTTGTGCATAAAGTAGCTCAAACTTGGTTTGTTTTGCACGAAACTTGGCACAAAACAGTATTTGGTATATATTATTGTGTTGAAGTGGATGGAATTGAAAATCAAAGTCATATGCTTGAAATTACATGTTAAGTTGCGATTTTAAGGGTTTTTAAGCGTTTTTGGCACTTTTGCGCATAAAGTAGCTCAAACATGGTTTGTTTTGCACGAAACTTGGCTTATAACACTATTTGGTATATATTATTGTGTTGAAGTGGTTGGAATTGAAAATGCTAGTTATATGCTTGAAATTACATGTTAAGTTGCGATTTTAAGGGTTTTTAAGCGTTCTTGACACTTTTACGCATAACGTTGGTCAAACTTGGTTTGTTTCGCACGAAACATGGGACACTACACTATTTGGTATATATTATTGTGGTTAAGTGGTTAGAATTGAAAATCATAGTCATATGCTAGAAATTACATGCTAAGTTGCGATTTTAAGGATTTTTAAGCGCTTTTGGCACTTTTGCGCATAAAAGTAGCTCAAACTTGGTTTGTTTTGCACGAAACTTGGCACACAACACTATTTGGTATATATTATTGTATTGGAGTGGATAGAATTGAAAATCAAAGTCATATGCTTGAAATTAAATGTTAAGTTGCGATTTTAAGGGTTTTTAAGCATTTTTGGCACTTTTGCGCATAAAGTAGCTCAAACTTGGTTGTTTTGCACGAAAATTGGCACACAACAC
>NC_080052.1:350621-391795 GCF_026212465.1 Amaranthus tricolor | reverse complement strand
TTTTTTGGCACTTTTGCGTATAAAGTAGTTCAAACTTGGTTTGTTTTGCACGAAACTTGGCACACATCACTATTTGGTATATATTATTGTGTTGAACGGGTTAGAATTTAAAATCCCTGTCATATGCTAGAATTTACATGTTAAGTTGCGATTTTGAGGGTTTTTAAGCGTTTTTGACACTTTTGCTCATAATGTAGCTCAAGCTATGTTTTTTTTGCACGAAACTTGGCTCAAAACACTATTTGGTATATGTTATTGTGTTGAAGTGGTTAGAATTCAAAATCAAAGTCATATGCTTGAAATTACATGTTAAGTTGCGATTTTGAAGGGTTTTTAAGCGTTTTTGGCACTTTTGCGCATATAAAAGTAGCTCAAACTTGGTTTGTTTTGCACGAACATGGCACACAACAATATTTTGGATATATTAATATATTCATGTGGTTAGAATTGAAAATCCTAGTCACATGCTTGAAATTAGAAGTTAAATTGCGATTTTAAGGGTTTTTTAAGCGTTCTTGGCACTTTTGCGCATACAGTACCTCAAACTTGGTTTGTTTTGCACGAAACTTAATACTAATTTGGTATATATTAATGTATTGAAGTGGTTAGAATTGAAAATCTAGTCATATGCTAGAAATTACATGTTAAGTTGCGATGTTAAGGGTTTTTAAGCGTTTTTGGCACTTTTGCGCATAAAGTAGCTCAAACTTGGTTTGTTTTGCACGAAACTTGGCACACAACACTATTTGGTATATATTATTGTGTTGAAGTGTTTAGAATTCAAAATCAAAGTCATATGCTTGAAATTACATGTTAAGTTGCGATTTTAAGGGTTTTTAAGCGTTTTTTTTGCACTTTTGCGCAATACAGTACCTCAAACTTGGTTTGTTTTGCACGAAACTTGGCACACAACACTATTTTGGATATATTATTGTGTTCAAGTGGTTAGAATCGACAATCCTAGTCATATGCTGGAAATTACATGTTAAATTGCGATTTTAAGGGTTTTTTAAGCGTTTTTTGGCACTTTTTGCGCATATAGTACCTCAAACTTGGTTTGTTTTGCACGAAACTTGGCACATAAAACTATTTGGTATATATTATTGTATTGAAGTGGTTAGAATTGAAAATTATAGTCATATGCTAGAAATTACATGTTAAGTTTTGATCTTAAGGGTTTTTAAGCGTTTTTGGTACTTTTGCGCATACAGTACCTAAAACTTGGTTTGTTTTGCACGAAACTTGGCACACAACACTATTTGGTATATATTATTGTATTGAAGTGATTAGAATTGTAAATCATAGTCATATGCTAGAAATTACATGTTAAGTTGCGATTTTAAGGGTTTTTAAGCGTTTTTGGAACTTTTGCGCATAAAAGTAGCTCAAACTTGGTTTGTTTTGCACGAAACTTGGCACACAACACTTTTTGGTATATATTATTGTGTTGAAGTGGTTTGAATTGAAAATGCTAGTCATATGCTAGAAATTACATGCTTTAAGTTGTGATTTAAAGGGTTTTTTAAGCGTTTTTGGCACTTTTGCGCATAAAGTAGCTCAAACTAGGTTCGTTTTGCACGAAAGAATGCACACAACACTATTTGGTATATATTATTGTATTGAAGTTGTTAGAATTGAAAATCATAGTCATATGCTAGAAATTACATGTATAAGTTGCGATTTTAAGGGTTTTTTAAGCGTTTTTGGCACTTTTGCGCATACAGTAACTTAAACTTGGTTTGTTATGCACGAAACTTGGCACACAACACTATTTGGTATATATTATTGTATTGAAGTGATATATAATTGTAAATCATAGTCATATGCTAGAAATTACATGTTATGTCGCGATTTTAAGGGTTTTTTAAGCGTTTTTTTGGCACTTTTGCGCTTAAAGTAGCTCAAACATTGTTTGTTTTGCACGAAACTTGGCACACAACACTATTTGGTATATATTATTGTGTTGAAGTGGTTCAAATTGAAAATGCTAGTCATATGCTTGAAATTACATGTTAAGTTGCCGATTTTAAGGGTTTTTAAGCGTTTTTGGCACTTTTGCGCATAAAGTAGCTCACACTAGGTTCGTTTTGCACGAAAGTATGCACACAACACTATTTGGTATATATTATTGTGTTGAAGTGTTTAGAATTTTAAAATCCTAGTTATATGCTAGAAATTACATGTTAAGTTGCGATTTTAAGGGTTTTTTAAGCGTTTTTTGGCACTTTTGCCGTAATAAAGTAGTTCAAACTTGGTTTGTTTTGCACGAAACTTGGCACACATCACTATTTGGTATATATTATTGTGTTGAACGGGTTAGAATTTAAAATCCCTGTCATATGCTAGAATTTACATGTTAAGTTGCGATTTTGAAGGTTTTTCTAAGCGTTTTCTGACACTTTTGCGCATAATGTAGCTCAAGCTATGTTTTTTTTTGCACGAAACTTGGCTCAAAAACACTATTTGGTATATGTTATTGTGTTGAAGTGGTTAGAATTCAAAATCAAAGTCATATGCTTGAAATTACATGTTAAGTTGCGATTTTGAAGGGTTTTTAAGCGTTTTTTGGCACTTTTGCGCATAAAAGTAGCTCAAACTTGGTTTGTTTTGCGACGAACATGGCACACAACAATATTTTGGATATATTAATATATTCATGTGGTTAGAATTGAAAATCCTAGTCACATGCTTGAAATTAGAAGTTAAATTGCGATTTTAAGGGTTTTTAAGCGTTCTTGGCACTTTTTGCGCATACAGTACCTCAAACTTGGTTTGTTTTGCACGAAACTTAATACTAATTTGGTATATATTAATGTATTGAAGTGGTTAGAATTGAAAATCATAGTCATATGCTAGAAATTACATGTTAAGTTGCGATGTTAAGGGTTTTTAAGCGTTTTTGGCACTTTTGCGCATAAAGTAGCTCAAACTTGGTTTGTTTTGCACGAAACTTGGCACACAACGACTATTTGGTATATATCTTATTGTGTTGAAGTGTTTAGAATTCAAAATCAAAGTCATATGCTTGAAATTACATGTTAAGTTGCGATTTTAAGGGTTATTTTTAAGCGTTTTTTTGCAATTTTGCGCATACAGTACCTCAAACTTGGATTTGTCTTTGCACGAAACTTGGCACACAACACTATTTTGGATATATTATTGTGTTCAAGTGGTTAGAATCGACAATCCTAGTCATTATGCTGGAAAATTACATGTTAAATTGCGATTTTAAGGGTTTTTAAGCGTTTTTGGCACTTTTGCGCATATAGTACCTCAAACTTGGTTTGGTTTTGCACGAAAACTTGGCACATAAAAACTATTTGGTATATATTATTGTATTGAAGTGGTTAGAATTGAAAATTATAGTCATATGCTAGAAATTACATGTTAAGTTTTTGATCTTAAGGGTTTTTTTAAGCGTTTTTGGTACTTTTGCGCATACAGTACCTAAAACTTGGTTTGTTTTGCACGAAACTTGGCACACAAACACTATTTGGTATATATTATTGTATTGAAGTGATTAGAATTGTAAATCATAGTCATATGCTAGAAATTACATGTTAAGTTGCGATTTTAAGGGTTTTTTAAGCGGTTTTTGGAACTTTTGCGCATAAAGTAGCTCAAACTTGGTTTGTTTTGCACGAAACTCGGCACACAACACTATTTGGTATATATTATTGTGTTGAAGTGGTTTGAATTGAAATGCTAGTCATATTGCTAGAAATTACATGTTAAGTTGTGATTTTAAGGGTTTTTATGCGTTTTTTGGCACTTTTGCGCATAAAAGTAGCTCAAACTAGGTTCGTTTTGCACGAAAAGAATGCACACAACACTATTTGGTATATATTATTGTATTGAAGTTGTTAGAATTGAAAATCATAGTCCTATGCTAGAAATTACATGTTAAGTTGCGATATTTAAGGGTTTTTAAGCGTTTTTGGCACTTTTGCGCATACAGTACCTTAAACTTGGTTTGTTATGCACGAAACTTGGCACACAACACTATTTGGTATATATTATTGTATTGAAGTGATTATAATTGTAAATCATAGTCATATGCTAGAAATTACATTGTTATGTCGCGATTTTAAGGGTTTTTTAATCGTTTTTGGCACTTTTGCGCTTAAAGTAGCTCAAACATTGTTTGTTTTGCACGAAACATGGCACACAACACTATTTGGTATATATTATTGTGTTGAAGTGGTTCAAATTGAAAATGCTAGTCATATGCTTGAAATTACATGTTAAGTTGCGATTTTAAGGGTTTTTTAAGCGTTTTTGGCACTTTTGCGCAGAAAGTAGCTCACACTAGGTTCGTTTTGCACGAAAGCATGCACACAACACTATTTGGTATATATTATTGTGTTTGAAGTGTTTTAGAATTTAAAATCCTAGTTATATGCTAGAAATTACATGTTAAGTTGCGATTTTAAGGGTTTTTTTAAGCGTTTTTTGGCACTTTTGCGTATAAAGTAGTTCAAACTTGGTTTGTTTTGCACGAAACTTGGCACACATCACTATTTGGGTATATATTATTGTGTTGAACGGGTTAGAATTTAAAATCCTTGTCATATGCTAGAATTTACATGTTAAGTTGCGATTTTGAGGGTTTGTAAGCGTTTTTGGACACTTTTGCGCATAATGTAGCTCAAGCTATGTTTTTTTTTGCACGAAACTTGGCTCAAAACACTATTTGGTATATGTTATTGTGTTGAAGTGGTTAGAATTCAAAATCAAAGTCATATGCTTGAAATTACATATGCTTGAAATTACATGTTAAGTTGCGATTTTGAAGGGTTTTTAAGCGTTTTTGGCACTTTTGCGCATAAAGTAGCTCAAACTTGGTTTGTTTTGCACGAACATGGCACACAACAATATTTTGGATATATTAATATGTTCATGTTGTTAGAATTGAAAATCCTAGTCATATGCTTGAAATTAGAAGTTAAATTGCGATTTTAAGGGTTTTTAAGCGTTTTTGGCACTTTTGCGCATACAGTACCTCAAACTTGGTTTGTTTTGCACGAAACTTGGCACACAACACTATTTTGGATATATTATTGTGTTCAAGTGGTTAGAATTGAAAATCCTAGTCATATGTTGGAAATTACATGTTAAATTGCGATTTTAAGGGTTTTTAAGCGTTTTTGGCACTTTTGCGCATACAGTACCTCAAACTTGGTTTGTTTTGCACGAAACTTGGCACACAACACTTTTTGGTATATATTATTGTGTTGAAGTGGTTTGAATTGAAAATGCTAGTCATATGCTAGAAATTACATGTTAAGTTGTGATTTAAAGGGTTTTTAAGCGTTTTTGGCACTTTTGCGCATAAAGGAGCTCAAACTAGGTTCGTTTTGCACGAAAGAATGCACACAACACTATTTGGTATATATTATTGTATTGAAGTTGTTAGAATTGAAAATCATAGTCATATGCTAGAAATTACATGTTAAGTTGCGATTTTAAGGGTTTTTTAAGCGTTTTTGGCACTTTTGCGCATACAGTAACTTAAACTTGGTTTGTTATGCACGAAACTTGGCACACAACACTATTTGGTATATATTATTGTATTGAAGTGATTATAATTGTAAATCATAGTCATATGCTAGAAATTACATGTTATGTCGCGATTTTAAGGGTTTTTTAAGCGTTTTTTGGCACTTTTGCGCATACAGTACCTCAAACTTGGTTTGTTTTGCACGAAACTTGGCACACAACACTATTTTGGATATATTATTGTGTTCAAGTGGTTAGAATTGAAAATCCTAGTCATATGTTGGAAATTACATGTTAAATTGCGATTTTAAGGGTTTTTAAGCGTTTTTGGCACTTTTGCGCATACAGTACCTCAAACTTGGTTTGTTTTGCACGTAACTTGGCACATAAAACTATTTGGTATATATTATTGTATTGAAGTGGTTAGAATTGAAAATTATAGTCATATGCTAGAAATTACATGTTAAGTTTTGATTTTAAGGGTTTTTAAGCGTTTTTGGTACTTTTGCGCATACAGTACCTAAAACTTGGTTTGTTTTGCACGAAACTTGGCACACAACACTATTTGGTATATATTATTGTATTGAAGTGATTAGAATTGTAAATCATAGTCATATGCTAGAAATTACATGTTAAGTTGCGATTTTAAGGGTTTTTAAGCGTTTTTGGAACTTTTGCGCATAAAGTAGCTCAAACTTGGTTTTTTTTGCACGAAACTTGGCACACAACACTATTTGGTATATATTATTGTGTTGAAGTGCTTTGAATTGAAAATGCTAGTCATATGCTAGAAAATTACATGTTAAGTTGTGATTTTAAGTGTTTTTAAGCGTTTTTGGCACTTTTGCGCATAAAGTAGCTCAAACTAGGTTCGTTTTGCACGAAAGAATGCACAGAACACTATTTGGTATATATTATTGTATTGAAGTGGTTAGAATTGAAAATTATAGTCATATGCTAGAAATTACATGTTAAGTTTTGATTTTAAGGGTTTTTAAGCGTTTTTGGTACTTTTGCGCATACAGTACCTAAAACTTGGTTTGTTTTGCACGAAACTTGGCACACAACACTATTTGGTATATATTATTGTATTGAAGTGATTACAATTGTAAATCATAGTCATATGCTAAAAATTACATGTTAAGTTGCGATTTTAAGGGTTTTTAAGCGTTTTTGGCACTTTTGCGTATAAAGTAGTTCAAACTTGGTTTGTTTTGCACGGATCTTGGCACACATCACTATTTGGTATATATTATTGTGTTGAACGGGTTAGAATTTAAAATCCCTGTCATATGCTAGAATTTACATGTTAAGTTGCGATTTTGAGGGTTTTTAAGCGTTTTTGACACTTTTGCGCATAATGTAGCTCAAGCTATGTTTTTTTTGCACGAAACTTGGCTCAAAACACTATTTGGTATATGTTATTGTGTTGAAGTGGTTAGAATTCAAAATCAAAGTCATATGCTTGAAATTACATGTTAAGTTGCGATTTTGAAGGGTTTTTAAGCGTTTTTGGCACTTTTGCGCATAAAAGTAGCTGAAACTTGGTTTGTTTTGCACGAACATGGCACACAACAATATTTTGGATATATTAATATATTCATGTGGTTAGAATTGAAAATCCTAGTCACATGCTTGAATTTAGAAGTTAAATTGCGATTTTAAGGGTTTTTAAGCGTTCTTGGCACTTTTGCGCATACAGTACCTCAAACTTGGTTTGTTTTGCACGAAACTTAATACTATTTGGTATATATTAATGTATTGAAGTGGTTAGAATTGAAAATCATAGTCATATGCTAGAAATTACATGTTAAGTTGCGATGTTAAGGGTTTTTAAGCGTTTTTGGCACTTTTGCGCATAAAGTAGCTCAAACTTGGTTTGTTTTGCACGAAACTTGGCACACAACACTATTTGGTATATATTATTGTGTTGAAGTGTTTAGAATTCAAAATCAAAGTCATATGCTTGAAATTACATGTTAAGTTGCGATTTTAAGGGTTTTTAAGCGTTTTTTGCACTTTTGCGCATACAGTACCTCAAACTTGGTTTGTTTTGCACGAAACTTGGCACACAACACTATTTTGGATATATTATTGTGTTCAAGTGGTTAGAATCGACAATCCTAGTCATATGCTGGAAATTACATGTTAAATTGCGATTTTAAGGTTTTTTAAGCGTTTTTGGCACTTTTGCGCATATAGTACCACAAACTTGGTTTGTTTTGCACGAAACTTGGCACATAAAACTATTTGGTATATATTATTGTATTGAAGTGGTTAGAATTGAAAATTATAGTCATATGCTAGAAATTACATGTTAAGTTTTGATCTTAAGGGTTTTTAAGCGTTTTTGGTACTTTTGCGCATACAGTACCTAAAACTTGGTTTGTTTTGCACGAAACTTGGCACACAACACTATTTGGTATATATTATTGTATTGAAGTGATTAGAATTGTAAATCATAGTCATATGCTAGAAATTACATGTTAAGTTGCGATTTTAAGGGTTTTTAAGCGTTTTTGGAACTTTTGCGCATAAAGTAGCTCAAACTTGGTTTGTTTTGCACGAAACTTGGCACACAACACTATTTGGTATATATTATTGTGTTGAAGTGGTTTTGAATTGAAAATGCTAGTCATATGCTAGAAATTACATGTTAAGTTGTGATTTTAAGGGTTTTTATGCGTTTTTGGCACTTTTGCGCATAAAGTAGCTCAAACTAGGTTCGTTTTGCACGAAAGAATGCACACAACACTATTTGGTATATATTATTGTATTGAAGTTGTTAGAATTGAAAATCATAGTCATATGCTAGAAATTACATGTTAAGTTGCGATTTTAAGGGTTTTTAAGCGTTTTTGGCACTTTTGCGCATACAGTACCTTAAACTTGGTTTGTTATGCACGAAACTTGGCACACAACACTATTTGGTATATATTATTGTATTGAAGTGATTATAATTGTAAATCATAGTCATATGCTAGAAATTACATGTTATGTCGCGATTTTAAGGGTTTTTAAGCGTTTTTGGCACTTTTGCGCTTAAAGTAGCTCAAACATTGTTTGTTTTGCACGAAACATGGCACACAACACTATTTGGTATATATTATTGTGTTGAAGTGGTTCAAATTGAAAATGCTAGTCATATGCTTGAAATTACATGTTAAGTTGCGATTTTAAGGGTTTTTAAGCGTTTTTGGCACTTTTGCGCAGAAAGTAGCTCACACTAGGTTCGTTTTGCACGAAAGCATGCACACAACACTATTTGGTATATATTATTGTGTTGAAGTGTTTAGAATTTAAAATCCTAGTTATATGCTAGAAATTACATGTTAAGTTGCGATTTTAAGGGTTTTTAAGCGTTTTTGGCACTTTTGCGTATAAAGTAGTTCAAACTTGGTTTGTTTTGCACGAAACTTGGCACACATCACTATTTGGTATATATTATTGTGTTGAACGGGGTTAGAATTTAAAATCCTTGTCATATGCTAGAATTTACATGTTAAGTTGCGATTTTGAGGGTTTGTAAGCGTTTTTTGACACTTTTGCGCATAATGTAGCTCAAGCTATGTTTTTTTTGCACGAAACTTGGCTCAAAACACTATTTGGTATATGTTATTGTGTTGAAGTGGTTAGAATTCAAAATCAAAGTCATATGCTTGAAATTACATGTTAAGTTGCGATTTTGAAGGGTTTTTAAGCGTTTTTGGCACTTTTGCGCATAAAGTAGCTCAAACTTGGTTTGTTTTGCACGAACATGGCACACAACAATATTTTGGATATATTAATATGTTCATGTTGTTAGAATTGAAAATCCTAGTCATATGCTTGAAATTAGAAGTTAAATTGCGATTTTAAGGGTTTTTAAGCGTTTTTGGCACTTTTGCGCATACAGTACCTCAAACTTGGTTTGTTTTGCACGAAACTTGGCACACAACACTATTTTGGATATATTATTGTGTTCAAGTGGTTAGAATTGAAAATCCTAGTCATATGTTGGAAATTACATGTTAAATTGCGATTTTAAGGGTTTTTTAAGCGTTTTTGGCACTTTTGCGCATACAGTACCTCAAACTTGGTTTGTTTTGCACGTAACTTGGCACATAAAACTATTTGGTATATATTATTGTATTGAAGTGGTTAGAATTGAAAATTATAGTCATATGCTAGAAATTACATGTTAAGTTTTGATTTTAAGGGTTTTTAAGCGTTTTTGGTACTTTTGCGCATACAGTACCTAAAACTTGGTTTGTTTTGCACGAAACTTGGCACACAACACTATTTGGTATATATTATTGTGTTGAAGTGCTTTGAATTGAAAATGCTAGTCATATGCTAGAAATTACATGTTAAGTTGTGATTTTAAGTGTTTTTAAGCGTTTTTGGCACTTTTGCGCATAAAGTAGCTCAAACTAGGTTCGTTTTGCACGAAAGAATGCACAGAACACTATTTGGTATATATTATTGTATTGAAGTGGTTAGAATTGAAAATTATAGTCATATGCTAGAAATTACATGTTAAGTTTTGATTTTAAGGGTTTTTAAGCGTTTTTGGTACTTTTGCGCATACAGTACCTAAAACTTGGTTTGTTTTGCACGAAACTTGGCACACAACACTATTTGGTATATATTATTGTATTGAAGTGATTACAATTGTAAATCATAGTCATATGCTAAAAATTACATGTTAAGTTGCGATTTTAAGGGTTTTTAAGCGTTTTTGGAACTTTTGCGCATAAAGTAGCTCAAACTTGGTTTGTTTTGCACGAAACTTGGCACACAACACTATTTGGTATATATTATTGTGTTGAAGTGGTTTGAATTGAAAATACTAGTCATATGCTAGAAATTACATGTTAAGTTGTGATTTTAAGGGTTTTTAAGCGTTTTTTGGCACTTTTGCGCATAAAGTAGCTCAAACTAGGTTCGTTTTGCACGAAAGAATGCACACAACACTATTTGGTATATATTATTGTATTGAAGTTGTTAGAATTGAAAATCATAGTCATATGCTAGAAATTACATGTTAAGTTGCGATTTTAAGGGTTTTTAAGCGTTTTTGGCACTTTTGCGCATACAGTACCTTAAACTTGGTTTGTTATGCACGAAACATGGCACACAACACTATTTGGTATATATTATTGTATTGAAGTGATTAGAATTTTAAATCATAGTCATATGCTAGAAATTACATGTTAAGTTGCGATTTTAAGGGTTTTTAAGCGTTTTTGGAACTTTTGCGCATAAAGTAGCTCAAACTTGGTTTGTTTTGCACGAAACTTGGCACACAACACTATTTGGTATATATTATTGTGTTGAAGTGGTTTGAATTGAAAATGCTAGTCATATGCTAGAAATTACATGTTAAGTTGCGATTTTAAGGGTTTTTAAGCGTTTTTGGCACTTTTGCGCATACAGTACCTTAAACTTGGTTTGTTATGCACGAAACTTAATACTATTTGGTATATATTATTGTATTGAAGTTGTTAGAATTGAAAATCATAGTCATATGCTAGAAATTACATGTTAAGTTGCGATTTTAAGGGTTTTTAAGCGTTTTTGGCACTTTTGCGCATACAGTACCTTAAACTTGGTTTGTTATGCACGAAACTTGGCACACAACACTATTTGGTATATATTATTGTATTGAAGTGATTATAATTGTAAATCATAGTCATATGCTAGAAATTACATGTTATGTCGCGATTTTAAGGGTTTTTTAAGCGTTTTTGGCACTTTTGCGCATAAAGTAGTTCAAACTTGGTTTGTTTTGCACGAAACTTGGCACACATCACTATTTGGTATATATTATTGTGTTGAACGGGTTAGAATTTAAAATCCTTGTCATATGCTAGAATTTTCATGTTAAGTTGCGATTTTGAGGGTTTTTAAGCGTTTTTGACACTTTTGCGCATAATGTAGCTCAAGCTATGTTTTTTTTGCACGAAACTTGGCTCAAAACACTATTTGGTATATGTTATTGTGTTTTAGTGGTTAGAATTCAAAATCAAAGTCATATGCTTGAAATTACATGTTAAGTTGCGATTTTGAAGGGTTTTTAAGCGTTTTTGGCACTTTTGCGCATAAAGTAGCTCAAACTTGGTTTGTTTTGCACGAACATGGCACACAACAATATTTTGGATATAATAATATGTTCATGTTGTTAGAATTGAAAATCCTAGTCATATGCTTGAAATTAGAAGTTAAATTGCGATTTTAAGGGTTTTTAAGCGTTCTTGGCACTTTTGCACATACAGTACCTCAAACTTTGTTTGTTTTGCACGAAACTTAATACTATTTGGTATATATTAATGTATTGAAGTGGTTAGAATTGAAAATCATAGTCATATGCTAGAAATTACATGTTAAGTTGCGATGTTAAGGGTTTTTAAGCGTTTTTGGCACTTTTGCGCATAAAGTAGCTCAAACTGGGTTTGTTTTGCACGAAACTTGGCACACAACACTGTTTGGTATATATTATTGTGTTGAAGGGTTTAGAATTCAAAATCAAAGTGATATGCTTGAAATTACATGTTAAGTTGCGATTTTAAGGGTTTTTAAGCGTTTTTGGCACTTTTGCGCATACAGTACCTCAAACTTGGTTTGTTTTGCACGAAACTTGGCACACAACACTATTTTGGATATATTATTGTGTTCAAGTGGTTAGAATTGAAAATCCTAGTCATATGCTGGAAATTACATGTTAAATTGCGATTTTAAGGGTTTTTAAGCGTTTTTGGCAATTTTGCGCATACAGTACCTCAAACTTGGTTTGTTTTGCACGAAACTTGGCACATAAAACTATTTGGTATATATTATTGTATTGAAGTGGTTAGAATTGAAAATTATAGTCATATGCTAGAAATTACATGTTAAGTTTTGATTTTAAGGGTTTTTAAGCATTTTTTGTACTTTTGCGCATACAGTACCTAAAACTTGGTTTGTTTTGCACGAAACTTGGCACACAACACTATTTGGTATATATTATTGTATTGAAGTGATTAGAATTGTAAATCATAGTCATATGCTAGAAATTACATGTTAAGTTGCGATTTTAAGGGTTTTTAAGCGTTTTTGGAACTTTTGCGCATAAAGTAGCTCAAACTTGGTTTGTTTTGCACGAAACTTGGCACACAACACTATTTGGTATATATTATTGTGTTGAAGTGGTTTGAATTGAAAATGCTAGTCATATGCTAGAAATTACATGTTAAGTTGTGATTTTAAGGGTTTTTATGCGTTTTTGGCACTTTTGCGCATAAAGTAGCTCAAACTAGGTTCGTTTTGCACGAAAGAATGCACACAACACTATTTGGTATATATTATTGTATTGAAGTTGTTAGAATTGAAAATCATAGTCATATGCTAGAAATTACATGTTAAGTTGCGATTTTAAGGGTTTTTAAGCGTTTTTGGCACTTTTGCGCATACAGTACCTTAAACTTGGTTTGTTATGCACGAAACTTGGCACACAACACTATTTGGTATATATTATTGTATTGAAGTGATTATAATTGTAAATCATAGTCATATGCTAGAAATTACATGTTATGTCGCGATTTTAAGGGTTTTTAAGCGTTTTTGGCACTTTTGCGCTTAAAGTAGCTCAAACATTGTTTGTTTTGCACGAAACATGGCACACAACACTATTTGGTATATATTATTGTGTTGAAGTGGTTCAAATTGGAAAATGCTAGTCATATGCTTGAAATTACATGTTAAGTTGCGATTTTAAGGGTTATTAAGCGTTTTTGGCACTTTTGCGCAGAAAGTAGCTCACACTAGGTTCGTTTTGCACGAAAGCATGCACACAACACTATTTGGTATATATTATTGTGTTGAAGTGTTTAGAATTTAAAATCCTAGTTATATGCTAGAAATTACATGTTAAGTTGCGATTTTAAGGGTTTTTAAGCGTTTTTGGCACTTTTGCGTATAAAGTAGTTCAAACTTGGTTTGTTTTGCACGAAACTTGGCACACATCACTATTTGGTATATATTATTGTGTTGAACGGGTTAGAATTTAAAATCCTTGTCATATGCTAGAATTTACATGTTAAGTTGCGATTTTGAGGGTTTGTAAGCGTTTTTGACACTTTTGCGCATAATGTAGCTCAAGCTATGTTTTTTTTGCACGAAACTTGGCTCAAAACACTATTTGGTATATGTTATTGTGTTGAAGTGGTTAGAATTCAAAATCAAAGTCATATGCTTGAAATTACATGTTAAGTTGCGATTTTGAAGGGTTTTTAAGCGTTTTTGGCACTTTTGCGCATAAAGTAGCTCAAACTTGGTTTGTTTTGCACGAACATGGCACACAACAATATTTTGGATATATTAATATGTTCATGTTGTTAGAATTGAAAATCCTAGTCATATGCTTGAAATTAGAAGTTAAATTGCGATTTTAAGGGTTTTTAAGCGTTTTTGGCACTTTTGCGCATACAGTACCTCAAACTTGGTTTGTTTTGCACGAAACTTGGCACACAACACTATTTTGGATATATTATTGTGTTCAAGTGGTTAGAATTGAAAATCCTAGTCTTATGTTGGAAATTACATGTTAAATTGCGATTTTAAGGGTTTTTTAAGCGTTTTTGGCACTTTTGCGCATACAGTACCTCAAACTTGGTTTGTTTTGCACGTAACTTGGCACATAAAACTATTTGGTATATATTATTGTATTGAAGTGGTTAGAATTGAAAATTATAGTCATATGCTAGAAATTACATGTTAAGTTTTGATTTTAAGGGTTTTTAAGCGTTTTTGGTACTTTTGCGCATACAGTACCTAAAACTTGGTTTGTTTTGCACGAAACTTGGCACACAACACTATTTGGTATATATTATTGTGTTGAAGTGCTTTGAATTGAAAATGCTAGTCATATGCTAGAAATTACATGTTAAGTTGTGATTTTAAGTGTTTTTAAGCGTTTTTGGCACTTTTGCGCATAAAGTAGCTCAAACTAGGTTCGTTTTGCACGAAAGAATGCACAGAACACTATTTGGTATATATTATTGTATTGAAGTGGTTAGAATTGAAAATTATAGTCATATGCTAGAAATTACATGTTAAGTTTTGATTTTAAGGGTTTTTAAGCGTTTTTGGTACTTTTGCGCATACAGTACCTAAAACTTGGTTTGTTTTGCACGAAACTTGGCACACAACACTATTTGGTATATATTATTGTATTGAAGTGATTACAATTGTAAATCATAGTCATATGCTAAAAATTACATGTTAAGTTGCGATTTTAAGGGTTTTTAAGCGTTTTTGGAACTTTTGCGCATAAAGTAGCTCAAACTTGGTTTGTTTTGCACGAAACTTGGCACACAACACTATTTGGTATATATTATTGTGTTGAAGTGGTTTGAATTGAAAATACTAGTCATATGCTAGAAATTACATGTTAAGTTGTGATTTTAAGGGTTTTTAAGCGTTTTTTGGCACTTTTGCGCATAAAGTAGCTCAAACTAGGTTCGTTTTGCACGAAAGAATGCACACAACACTATTTGGTATATATTATTGTATTGAAGTTGTTAGAATTGAAAATCATAGTCATATGCTAGAAATTACATGTTAAGTTGCGATTTTAAGGGTTTTTAAGCGTTTTTGGCACTTTTGCGCATACAGTACCTTAAACTTGGTTTGTTATGCACGAAACATGGCACACAACACTATTTGGTATATATTATTGTATTGAAGTGATTAGAATTGTAAATCATAGTCATATGCTAGAAATTACATGTTAAGTTGCGATTTTAAGGGTTTTTAAGCGTTTTTGGAACTTTTGCGCATAAAGTAGCTCAAACTTGGTTTGTTTTGCACGAAACTTGGCACACAACACTATTTGGTATATATTATTGTGTTGAAGTGGTTTGAATTGAAAATGCTAGTCATATGCTAGAAATTACATGTTAAGTTGCGATTTTAAGGGTTTTTAAGCGTTTTTGGCACTTTTGCGCATACAGTACCTTAAACTTGGTTTGTTATGCACGAAACTTAATACTATTTGGTATATATTATTGTATTGAAGTTGTTAGAATTGAAAATCATAGTCATATGCTAGAAATTACATGTTAAGTTGCGATTTTAAGGGTTTTTAAGCGTTTTTGGCACTTTTGCGCATACAGTACCTTAAACTTGGTTTGTTATGCACGAAACTTGGCACACAACACTATTTGGTATATATTATTGTATTGAAGTGATTATAATTGTAAATCATAGTCATATGCTAGAAATTACATGTTATGTCGCGATTTTAAGGGTTTTTAAGCGTTTTTGGCACTTTTGCGCATAAAGTAGTTCAAACTTGGTTTGTTTTGCACGAAACTTGGCACACATCACTATTTGGTATATATTATTGTGTTGAACGGGTTAGAATTTAAAATCCTTGTCATATGCTAGAATTTTCATGTTAAGTTGCGATTTTGAGGGTTTTTAAGCGTTTTTGACACTTTTGCGCATAATGTAGCTCAAGCTATGTTTTTTTTGCACGAAACTTGGCTCAAAACACTATTTGGTATATGTTATTGTGTTTTAGTGGTTAGAATTCAAAATCAAAGTTATATGCTTGAAATTACATGTTAAGTTGCGATTTTGAAGGGTTTTTAAGCGTTTTTGGCACTTTTGCGCATAAAGTAGCTCAAACTTGGTTTGTTTTGCACGAACATGGCACACAACAATATTTTGGATATAATAATATGTTCATGTTGTTAGAATTGAAAATCCTAGTCATATGCTTGAAATTAGAAGTTAAATTGCGATTTTAAGGGTTTTTAAGCGTTCTTGGCACTTTTGCACATACAGTACCTCAAACTTTGTTTGTTTTGCACGAAACTTAATACTATTTGGTATATATTAATGTATTGAAGTGGTTAGAATTGAAAATCATAGTCATATGCTAGAAATTACATGTTAAGTTGCGATGTTAAGGGTTTTTAAGCGTTTTTGGCACTTTTGCGCATAAAGTAGCTCAAACTTGGTTTGTTTTGCACGAAACTTGGCACACAACACTGTTTGGTATATATTATTGTGTTGAAGGGTTTAGAATTCAAAATCAAAGTGATATGCTTGAAATTACATGTTAAGTTGCGATTTTAAGGGTTTTTAAGCGTTTTTGGCACTTTTGCGCATACAGTACCTCAAACTTGGTTTGTTTTGCACGAAACTTGGCACACAACACTATTTTGGATATATTATTGTGTTCAAGTGGTTAGAATTGAAAATCCTAGTCATATGCTGGAAATTACATGTTAAATTGCGATTTTAAGGGTTTTTAAGCGTTTTTGGCAATTTTGCGCATACAGTACCTCAAACTTGGTTTGTTTTGCACGAAACTTGGCACATAAAACTATTTGGTATATATTATTGTATTGAAGTGGTTAGAATTGAAAATTATAGTCATATGCTAGAAATTACATGTTAAGTTTTGATTTTAAGGGTTTTTAAGCATTTTTTGTACTTTTGCGCATACAGTACCTAAAACTTGGTTTGTTTTGCACGAAACTTGGCACACAACACTATTTGGTATATATTATTGTATTGAAGTGATTAGAATTGTAAATCATAGTCATATGCTAGAAATTACATGTTAAGTTGCGATTTTAAGGGTTTTTAAGCGTTTTTGGAACTTTTGCGCATAAAGTAGCTCAAACTTGGTTTGTTTTGCACGAAACTTGGCACACAACAATATTTGGTATATATTATTGTGTTGAAGTGGTTTGAATTGAAAATGCTAGTCATATGCTAGAAATTACATGTTAAGTTGTGATTTTAAGGGTTTTTAAGCGTTTTTGGCACTTTTGCGCATAAAGTAGCTCAAACTAGGTTCGTTTTGCACGAAAGAATGCACACAACACTATTTGGTATATATTATTGTATTGAAGTTGTTAGAATTGAAAATCATAGTCATATGCTAGAAATTACATGTTAAGTTGCGATTTTAAGGGTTTTTAAGCGTTTTTGGCACTTTTGCGCATACAGTACCTTAAACTTGGTTTGTTATGCACGAAACATGGCACACAACACTATTTGGTATATATTATTGTATTGAAGTGATTAGAATTGTAAATCATAGTCATATGCTAGAAATTACATGTTAAGTTGCGATTTTAAGGGTTTTTAAGCGTTTTTGGAACTTTTGCGCATAAAGTAGCTCAAACTTGGTTTGTTTTGCACGAAACTTGGCACACAACACTATTTGGTATATATTATTGTGTTGAAGTGGTTTGAATTGAAAATGCTAGTCATATGCTAGAAATTACATGTTAAGTTGCGATTTTAAGGGTTTTTAAGCGTTTTTGGCACTTTTGCGCATACAGTACCTTAAACTTGGTTTGTTATGCACGAAACTTAATACTATTTGGTATATATTATTGTATTGAAGTTGTTAGAATTGAAAATCATAGTCATATGCTAGAAATTACATGTTAAGTTGCGATTTTAAGGGTTTTTAAGCGTTTTTGGCACTTTTGCGCATACAGTACCTTAAACTTGGTTTGTTATGCACGAAACTTGGCACACAACACTATTTGGTATATATTATTGTATTGAAGTGATTATAATTGTAAATCATAGTCATATGCTAGAAATTACATGTTATGTCGCGATTTTAAGGGTTTTTAAGCGTTTTTGGCACTTTTGCGCATAAAGTAGTTCAAACTTGGTTTGTTTTGCACGAAACTTGGCACACATCACTATTTGGTATATATTATTGTGTTGAACGGGTTAGAATTTAAAATCCTTGTCATATGCTAGAATTTACATGTTAAGTTGCGATTTTGAGGGTTTTTAAGCGTTTTTGACACTTTTGCGCATAATGTAGCTCAAGCTATGTTTTTTTTGCACGAAACTTGGCTCAAAACACTATTTGGTATATGTTATTGTGTTGTAGTGGTTAGAATTCAAAATCAAAGTCATATGCTTGAAATTACATGTTAAGTTGCGATTTTGAAGGGTTTTTAAGCGTTTTTGGCACTTTTGCGCATAAAGTAGCTCAAACTTGGTTTGTTTTGCACGAACATGGCACACAACAGTATTTTGGATATAATAATATGTTCATGTTGTTAGAATTGAAAATCCTAGTCATATACTTGAAATTAGAAGTTAAATTGCGATTTTAAGGGTTTTTAAGCGTTCTTGGCACTTTTGCACATACAGTACCTCAAACTTTGTTTGTTTTGCACGAAACTTAATACTATTTGGTATATATTAATGTATTGAAGTGGTTAGAATTGAAAATCATAGTCATATGCTAGAAATTACATGTTAAGTTGCGATGTTAAGGGTTTTTAAGCGTTTTTGGCACTTTTGCGCATAAAGTAGCTCAAACTTGGTTTGTTTTGCACGAAACTTGGCACACAACACTATTTGGTATATATTATTGTGTTGAAGTGTTTAGAATTCAAAATCAAAGTGATATGCTTGAAATTACATGTTAAGTTGCGATTTTAAGGGTTTTTTAGCGTTTTTGGCACTTTTGCGCATACAGTACCTAAAACTTGGTTTGTTTTGCACGAAACTTGGCACACAACACTATTTGGTATATATTATTGTATTGAAGTGATTAGAATTTTAAATCATAGTCATATGCTAGAAATTACATGTTAAGTTGCGATTTTAAGGGTTTTTAAGCGTTTTTGGAACTTTTGCGCATAAAGTAGCTCAAACTTGGTTTGTTTTGCACGAAACTTGGCACACAACACTATTTGGTATATATTATTGTGTTGAAGTGGTTTGAATTGAAAATGCTAGTCATATGCTAGAAATTACATGTTAAGTTGTGATTTTAAGGGTTTTTAAGCGTTTTTGGCACTTTTGCGCATAAAGTAGCTCAAACTAGGTTCGTTTTGCACGAAAGAATGCACACAACACTATTTGGTATATATTATTGTATTGAAGTTGTTAGAATTGAAAATCATAGTCATATGCTAGAAATTACATGTTAAGTTGCGATTTTAAGGGTTTTTAAGCGTTTTTGGAACTTTTGCGCATAAAGTAGCTCAAACTTGGTTTGTTTTGCACGAAACTTGGCACAAAAGACTATTTGGTATATATTATTGTGTTGAAGTGGTTTGAATTGAAAATGCTAGTCATATGCTAGAAATTACATGTTAAGTTGTGATTTTAAGGGTTTTTAAGCGTTTTTGGCACTTTTGCGCATAAAGTAGCTCAAACTAGGTTCGTTTTGCACGAAAGAATGCACAGAACACTATTTGGTATATATTATTGTATTGAAGTTGTTAGAATTGAAAATCATAGTCATATGCTAGAAATTACATGTTAAGTTGCGATTTTAAGGGTTTTTAAGCGTTTTTGGCACTTTTGCGCATACAGTACCTTAAACTTGGTTTGTTATGCACGAAACTTGGCACACAACACTATTTGGTATATATTATTGTATTGAAGTGATTATAATTGTAAATCATAGTCATATGCTAGAAATTACATGTTATGTCGCGATTTTAAGGGTTTTTAAGCGTTTTTGGCACTTTTGCGCTTAAAGTAGCTCAAACATTGTTTGTTTTGCACGAAACATGGCACACAACACTATTTGGTATATATTATTGTGTTGAAGTGGTTCAAATTGAAAATGCTAGTCATATGCTTGAAATTACATGTTAAGTTGCGATTTTAAGGGTTTTTAAGCGTTTTTGGCACTTTTGCGCATAAAGTAGCTCACACTAGGTTCGTTTTGCACGAAAGCATGCACACAACACTATTTGGTATATATTATTGTGTTGAAGTGTTTAGAATTTAAAATCCTAGTTATATGCTAGAAATTACAGGTTAAGTTGCGATTTTAAGGGTTTTTAAGCGTTTTTAGCACTTTTGCGTATAAAGTAGTTCAAACTTGGTTTGTTTTGCACGAAACTTGGCACACATCACTATTTGGTATATATTATTGTGTTGAACGGGTTAGAATTTAAAATCCTTGTCATATGCTAGAATTTACATGTTAAGTTGCGATTTTGAGGGTTTGTAAGCGTTTTTGACACTTTTGCGCATAATGTAGCTCAAGCTATGTTTTTTTTTGCACGAAACTTGGCTCAAAACACTATTTGGTATATGTTATTGTGTTGAAGTGGTTAGAATTCAAAATCAAAGTCATATGCTTGAAATTACATGTTAAGTTGCGATTTTGAAGGGTTTTTAAGCGTTTTTGGCACTTTTGCGCATAAAGTAACTCAAACTTGGTTTGTTTTGCACGAACATGGCACACAACAATATTTTGGATATATTAATATGTTCATGTGGTTAGAATTGAAAATCCTAGTCATATGCTTGAAATTAGAAGTTAAATTGCGATTTTAAGGGTTTTTAAGCGTTCTTGGCACTTTTGCGCATACACTACCTCAAACTTGGTTTGTTTTGCACGAAACTTAATACTATTTGGTATATATTAATGTATTGAAGTGATTAGAATTGTAAATCATAGTCATATGCTAGAAATTACATGTTAAGTTGCGATTTTAAGGGTTTTTAAGCGTTTTTGGAACTTTTGCGCATAAAGTAGCTCAAACTTGGTTTGTTTTGCACGAAACTTGGCACACAACACTATTTGGTATATATTAATGTGTTGAAGTGGTTTCAATTGAAAATGCTAGTCATATGCTAGAAATTACATGTTAAGTTGTGATTTTAAGGGTTTTTAAGCGTTTTTGGCACTCTTGCGCATAAAGTAGCTCAAACTAGCTTCGTTTTGCACGAAAGAATGCACACAACACTATTTGGTATATATTATTGTATTGAAGTTTTTAGAATTGAATATCATAGTCATATGCTAGAAATTACATGTTAAGTTGCGATTTTATGGGTTTTTAAGCGTTTTTGGCACTTTTGCGCATACAGTACCTCAAACTTGGTTTGTTATGCACGAAACTTGGCACACAACACTATTTGGTATATATTATTGTATTGAAGTGATTATAATTGTAAATCATAGTCATATGCTAGAAATTACATGTTATGTTGCGATTTTAAGGGTTTTTAAGCGTTTTTGGCACTTTTGCGCTTAAAGTAGCTCAAACATTGTTTGTTTTGCACGAATCTTGGCATACAACACTATTTGGTATATATTATTGTGTTGAAGTGGTTCGAATTGAAAATGCTAGTCATATGCTTGAAATTACATGTTAAGTTGCGATTTTAAGGGTTTTTAAGCGTTTTTAAGCGTTTTTGGCACTTTTGCGCATAAAGTAGATCAAACTAGGTTCGTTTTGCACGAAAGCATGCACACAACACTATTTGGTATATATTATTGTGTTGAAGTGTTTAGAATTGAAAATCCTAGTTATATGCTAGAAATTACACGTTAAGTTGCGATTTTATGGGTTTTTAAGCGTTTTTGGCACTTTTGCGCATACAATACCTCAAACCTGGTTTGTTTTGCACGAAACATGGCACACAACACTATTTTGGATATATTATTGTGTTCAAGTGGTTAGAATTGAAAATCCTAGTCATATGCTGGAAATTACATGTTAAATTGCGATTTTAAGGGTTTTTAAGCGTTTTTGGCACTTTTGCGCATAAAGTAGCTCAAACATGGTTTGTATTGCACGAACATGGCACACAACAGTATTTTAGATATATTAATATGTTTAAGTGGTTAGAATTGAAAATCCTAGTCATATGCTTGAAATTACAAGTTAAATTGCGATTTTAAGGGTTTTTAAGCGTTCTTGGCACTTTTGCGCATACAGTACCTCAAACTTGGATTGTTTTGCACGAAACTTAATACTATTTGGTATATATTAATGTATTGAAGTGGTTAGAATTGAAAATCATATTCATATGCTAGAAATTACATGTTAAGTTGCGATGTTAAGGGTTTGTAAGCGTTTTTGGCACTTTTGCGCATAAAGTAGCTCAAACTTGGTTTGTTTTGCACGAAATTTGGCACACAACACTATTTGGTATATATTATTGTGTTGAAGTGTTTAGAATTCAAAATCAAAGTCATATGCTTGAAATTACATGTTAAGTTGCGATTTTAAGGGTTTTTAAGCGTTTTTGGCACTTTTGCGCACACAGTACCTCAAACCTGGTTTGTTTTGCACGAAACTTGGCACACAACACTATTTTGGATATATTAATATGTTCATGTGGTTAGAATTGAAAATCCTAGTCATATGCTTGAAATTAGAAGTTAAATTGCGATTTTAAGGGTTTTTAAGCGTTCTTGGCACTTTTGCGCATACACTACCTCAAACTTGGTTTGTTTTGCACGAAACTTAATACTATTTGGTATATATTAATGTATTGAAGTGGTTAGAATTGAAAATCATAGTCATATGCAAGAAATTACATGTTAAGTTGCGATGTTAAGGGTTTTTAAGCGTTTTTGGCACTTTTGCGCATAAAGTAGCTCAAACTAGGTTTGTTTTGCACGAAACTTGGCACACAACACTATTTGGTATATATTATTGTGTTGAAGTGTTTAGAATTCAAAATCAAAGTGATATGCTTGAAATTACATGTTAAGTTGCGATTTTAAGGGTTTTTAAGCGTTTTTGGCACTTTTGCGCATACAGTACCTCAAACTTGGTTTGTTTTGCACGAAACTTGGCACACAACACTATTTTGGATATATTATTATGTTCAAGTGGTTAGAATTGAAAATCCTAGTCATATGCTGGAAATTACATGTTAAATTGCGATTTTAAGGGTTTTTAAGCGTTTTTGGCACTTTTGCGCATACAGTACCTCAAACTTGGTTTGTTTTGCACGAAACTTGGCACATAAAACTATTTGGTATATATTATTGTATTGAAGTGGTTAGAATTGAAAATTATAGTCGTATGCTAGAAATTACATGTTAAGTTTTGATTTTAAGGGTTTTTAAGCGTTTTTGGTACTTTTGAGCATACAGTACCTAAAACTTGGTTTGTTTTGCACGAGACTTGGCACACCACACTATTTGGTATATATTATTGTATTGAAGTGATTAGTATTGTAAATCATAGTCATATGCTAGAAATTACATGTTAAGTTGCGATTTTAAGGGTTTTTAAGCGTTTTTGGAACTTTTGCGCATAAAGTAGCTCAAACTTGGTTTGTTTTGCACGAAACTTGGCACACAACACTATTTGGTATATATTAATGTGTTGAAGTGGTTTGAATTGAAAATGCTAGTCATATGCTAGAAATTACATGTTAAGTTGTGATTTTAAGGGTTTTTAAGCGTTTTTGGCACTTTTGCGCATAAAGTAGCTCAAACTAGCTTCGTTTTGCACGAAAGAATGCACACAACACTATTTGGTATATATTATTGTATTGAAGTTTTTAGAATTGAATATCATAGTCATATGCTAGAAATTACATGTTAAGTTGCGATTTTATGGGTTTTTAAGTGTTTTTGGCACTTTTGCGCATACAGTACCTCAAACTTGGTTTGTTATGCACGAAACTTGGCACACAACACTATTTGGTATATATTATTGTATTGAAGTGATTATAATTGTAAATCATAGTCATATGCTAGAAATTACATGTTATGTTGCGATTTTAAGGGTTTTTAAGCGTTTTTGGCACTTTTGCGCTTAAAGTAGCTCAAACATTGTTTGTTTTGCACGAATCTTGGCACACAACACTATTTGGTATATATTATTGTGTTGAAGTGGTTCGAATTGAAAATGCTAGTCATATGCTTGAAATTACATGTTAAGTTGCGATTTTAAGGGTTTTTAAGCGTTTTTGGCACTTTTGCGCATAAAGTAGCTCAAACTAGGTTGATTTTGCACGAAAGCATGCACACAACACTATTTGGTATACATTATTGTGTTGAAGTGTTTAGAATTGAAAATCCTAGTTATATGCTAGAAATTACACGTTAAGTTGCGATTTTATGGGTTTTTAAGCGTTTTTGGCACTTTTGCGCATACAATACCTCAAACCTGGTTTGTTTTGCACGAAACATGGCACACAACACTATTTTGGATATATTATTGTGTTCAAGTGGTTAGAATTGAAAATCCTAGTCATATGCTGGAAATTACATGTTAAATTGCGATTTTAAGGGTTTTTAAGCGTTTTTGGCACTTTTGCGCATAAAGTAGCTCAAACATGGTTTGTATTGCACGAACATGGCACACAACAGTATTTTAGATATATTAATATGTTTAAGTGGTTAGAATTGAAAATCCTAGTCATATGCTTGAAATTACAAGTTAAATTGCGATTTTAAGGGTTTTTAAGCGTTCTTGGCACTTTTGCGCATACAGTACCTCAAACTTGGATTGTTTTGCACGAAACTTAATACTATTTGGTATATATTAATGTATTGAAGTGGTTAGAATTGAAAATCATATTCATATGCTAGAAATTACATGTTAAGTTGCGATGTTAAGGGTTTGTAAGCGTTTTTGGCACTTTTGCGCATAAAGTAGCTCAAACTTGGTTTGTTTTGCACGAAATTTGGCACACAACACTATTTGGTATATATTATTGTGTTGAAGTGTTTAGAATTCAAAATCAAAGTCATATGCTTGAAATTACATGTTAAGTTGCGATTTTAAGGGTTTTTAAGCGTTTTTGGCACTTTTGCGCACACAGTACCTCAAACCTGGTTTGTTTTGCACGAAACTTGGCACACAACACTATTTTGGATATATTAATATGTTCATGTGGTTAGAATTGAAAATCCTAGTCATATGCTTGAAATTAGAAGTTAAATTGCGATTTTAAGGGTTTTTAAGCGTTCTTGGCACTTTTGCGCATACACTACCTCAAACTTGGTTTGTTTTGCACGAAACTTAATACTATTTGGTATATATTAATGTATTGAAGTGGTTAGAATTGAAAATCATAGTCATATGCAAGAAATTACATGTTAAGTTGCGATGTTAAGGGTTTTTAAGCGTTTTTGGCACTTTTGCGCATAAAGTAGCTCAAACTAGGTTTGTTTTGCACGAAACTTGGCACACAACACTATTTGGTATATATTATTGTGTTGAAGTGTTTAGAATTCAAAATCAAAGTGATATGCTTGAAATTACATGTTAAGTTGCGATTTTAAGGGTTTTTAAGCGTTTTTGGCACTTTTGCGCATACAGTACCTCAAACTTGGTTTGTTTTGCACGAAACTTGGCACACAACACTATTTTGGATATATTATTATGTTCAAGTGGTTAGAATTGAAAATCCTAGTCATATGCTGGAAATTACATGTTAAATTGCGATTTTAAGGGTTTTTAAGCGTTTTTGGCACTTTTGCGCATACAGTACCTCAAACTTGGTTTGTTTTGCACGAAACTTGGCACATAAAACTATTTGGTATATATTATTGTATTGAAGTGGTTAGAATTGAAAATTATAGTCGTATGCTAGAAATTACATGTTAAGTTTTGATTTTAAGGGTTTTTTAAGCGTTTTTGGTACTTTTGAGCATACAGTACCTAAAACTTGGTTTGTTTTGCACGAGACTTGGCACACCACACTATTTGGTATATATTATTGTATTGAAGTGATTAGTATTGTAAATCATAGTCATATGCTAGAAATTACATGTTAAGTTGCGATTTTAAGGGTTTTTTAAGCGTTTTTGGAACTTTTGCGCATAAAGTAGCTCAAACTTGGTTTGTTTTGCACGAAACTTGGCACACAACACTATTTGGTATATATTAATGTGTTGAAGTTGTTTGAATTGAAAATGCTAGTCATATGCTAGAAATTACATGTTAAGTTGTGATTTTAAGGGTTTTTAAGCGTTTTTGGCACTTTTGCGCATAAAGTAGCTCAAACTAGCTTCGTTTTGCACGAAAGAATGCACACAACACTATTTGGTATATATTATTGTATTGAAGTTTTTAGAATTGAATATCATAGTCATATGCTAGAAATTACATGTTAAGTTGCGATTTTATGGGTTTTTAAGTGTTTTTGGCACTTTTGCGCATACAGTACCTCAAACTTGGTTTGTTATGCACGAAACTTGGCACACAACACTATTTGGTATATATTATTGTATTGAAGTGATTATAATTGTAAATCATAGTCATATGCTAGAAATTACATGTTATGTTGCGATTTTAAGGGTTTTTAAGCGTTTTTGGCACTTTTGCGCTTAAAGTAGCTCAAACATTGTTTGTTTTGCACGAATCTTGGCATACAACACTATTTGGTATATATTATTGTGTTGAAGTGGTTCGAATTGAAAATGCTAGTCATATGCTTGAAATTACATGTTAAGTTGCGATTTTAAGGGTTTTTAAGCGTTTTTAAGCGTTTTTGGCACTTTTGCGCATAAAGTAGCTCAAACTAGGTTCGTTTTGCACGAAAGCATGCACACAACACTATTTGGTATATATTATTGTGTTGAAGTGTTTAGAATTGAAAATCCTAGTTATATGCTAGAAATTACACGTTAAGTTGCGATTTTATGGGTTTTTTAAGCGTTTTTGGCACTTTTGCGCATACAATACCTCAAACCTGGTTTGTTTTGCACGAAACATGGCACACAACACTATTTTGGATATATTATTGTGTTCAAGTGGTTAGAATTGAAAATCCTAGTCATATGCTGGAAATTACATGTTAAATTGCGATTTTAAGGGTTTTTAAGCGTTTTTGGCACTTTTGCGCATAAAGTAGCTCAAACATGGTTTGTATTGCACGAACATGGCACACAACAGTATTTTAGATATATTAATATGTTTAAGTGGTTAGAATTGAAAATCCTAGTCATATGCTTGAAATTACAAGTTAAATTGCGATTTTAAGGGTTTTTAAGCGTTCTTGGCACTTTTGCGCATACAGTACCTCAAACTTGGATTGTTTTGCACGAAACTTAATACTATTTGGTATATATTAATGTATTGAAGTGGTTAGAATTGAAAATCATATTCATATGCTAGAAATTACATGTTAAGTTGCGATGTTAAGGGTTTGTAAGCGTTTTTGGCACTTTTGCGCATAAAGTAGCTCAAACTTGGTTTGTTTTGCACGAAATTTGGCACACAACACTATTTGGTATATATTATTGTGTTGAAGTGTTTAGAATTCAAAATCAAAGTCATATGCTTGAAATTACATGTTAAGTTGCGATTTTAAGGGTTTTTAAGCGTTTTTGGCACTTTTGCGCACACAGTACCTCAAACCTGGTTTGTTTTGCACGAAACTTGGCACACAACACTATTTTGGATATATTAATATGTTCATGTGGTTAGAATTGAAAATCCTAGTCATATGCTTGAAATTAGAAGTTAAATTGCGATTTTAAGGGTTTTTAAGCGTTCTTGGCACTTTTGCGCATACACTACCTCAAACTTGGTTTGTTTTGCACGAAACTTAATACTATTTGGTATATATTAATGTATTGAAGTGGTTAGAATTGAAAATCATAGTCATATGCAAGAAATTACATGTTAAGTTGCGATGTTAAGGGTTTTTAAGCGTTTTTGGCACTTTTGCGCATAAAGTAGCTCAAACTAGGTTTGTTTTGCACGAAACTTGGCACACAACACTATTTGGTATATATTATTGTGTTGAAGTGTTTAGAATTCAAAATCAAAGTGATATGCTTGAAATTACATGTTAAGTTGCGATTTTAAGGGTTTTTAAGCGTTTTTGGCACTTTTGCGCATACAGTACCTCAAACTTGGTTTGTTTTGCACGAAACTTGGCACACAACACTATTTTGGATATATTATTATGTTCAAGTGGTTAGAATTGAAAATCCTAGTCATATGCTGGAAATTACATGTTAAATTGCGATTTTAAGGGTTTTTTAAGCGTTTTTGGCACTTTTGCGCATACAGTACCTCAAACTTGGTTTGTTTTGCACGAAACTTGGCACATAAAACTATTTGGTATATATTATTGTATTGAAGTGGTTAGAATTGAAAATTATAGTCGTATGCTAGAAATTACATGTTAAGTTTTGATTTTAAGGGTTTTTAAGCGTTTTTGGTACTTTTGAGCATACAGTACCTAAAACTTGGTTTGTTTTGCACGAGACTTGGCACACCACACTATTTGGTATATATTATTGTATTGAAGTGATTAGTATTGTAAATCATAGTCATATGCTAGAAATTACATGTTAAGTTGCGATTTTAAGGGTTTTTAAGCGTTTTTGGAACTTTTGCGCATAAAGTAGCTCAAACTTGGTTTGTTTTGCACGAAACTTGGCACACAACACTATTTGGTATATATTAATGTGTTGAAGTGGTTTGAATTGAAAATGCTAGTCATATGCTAGAAATTACATGTTAAGTTGTGATTTTAAGGGTTTTTAAGCGTTTTTGGCACTTTTGCGCATAAAGTAGCTCAAACTAGCTTCGTTTTGCACGAAAGAATGCACACAACACTATTTGGTATATATTATTGTATTGAAGTTTTTAGAATTGAATATCATAGTCATATGCTAGAAATTACATGTTAAGTTGCGATTTTATGGGTTTTTAAGTGTTTTTGGCACTTTTGCGCATACAGTACCTCAAACTTGGTTTGTTATGCACGAAACTTGGCACACAACACTATTTGGTATATATTATTGTATTGAAGTGATTATAATTGTAAATCATAGTCATATGCTAGAAATTACATGTTATGTTGCGATTTTAAGGGTTTTTAAGCGTTTTTGGCACTTTTGCGCTTAAAGTAGCTCAAACATTGTTTGTTTTGCACGAATCTTGGCACACAACACTATTTGGTATATATTATTGTGTTGAAGTGGTTCGAATTGAAAATGCTAGTCATATGCTTGAAATTACATGTTAAGTTGCGATTTTAAGGGTTTTTAAGCGTTTTTGGCACTTTTGCGCATAAAGTAGCTCAAACTAGGTTGATTTTGCACGAAAGCATGCACACAACACTATTTGGTATACATTATTGTGTTGAAGTGTTTAGAATTGAAAATCCTAGTTATATGCTAGAAATTACACGTTAAGTTGCGATTTTATGGGTTTTTAAGCGTTTTTGGCACTTTTGCGCATACAATACCTCAAACCTGGTTTGTTTTGCACGAAACATGGCACACAACACTATTTTGGATATATTATTGTGTTCAAGTGGTTAGAATTGAAAATCCTAGTCATATGCTGGAAATTACATGTTAAATTGCGATTTTAAGGGTTTGTAAGCGTTTTTGGCACTTTTGCGCATAAAGTAGCTCAAACTTGGTTTGTTTTGCACGAAATTTGGCACACAACACTACTTGGTATATATTATTGTGTTGAAGTGTTTAGAATTCAAAATCAAAGTCATATGCTTGAAATTACATGTTAAGTTGCGATTTTAAGGGTTTTTAAGCGTTTTTGGCACTTTTGCGCATACAGTACCTCAAACCTGGTTTGTTTTGCACGAAACTTGGCACACAACACTATTTTGGATATATTATTGTGTTCAAGTGGTTAGAATTGAAAATCCTAGTCATATGCTGGAAATTAGATGTTAAATTGCGATTTTAAGGGTTCTTAAGCGTTTTTGGCACTTTTGCGCATAAAGTAGCTCAAACTAGGTTCGTTTTGCACGAAAGCATGCACACAACACTATTTGGTATATATTATTGTGTTGAAGTGTTTAGAATTGAAAATCCTAGTTATATACTAGAAATTACACGTTAAGTTGCGATTTTAAGGGTTTTTAAGCGTTTTTGGCAGTTTTGCGTATAAAGTAGTTCAAACTTGGTTTGTTTTGCACGAAACTTGGCACACATCACTATTTGGTATATATTATTGTGTTGAACGGGTTAGAATTTAAAATCCTTGTCATATGCTAGAATTTACATGTTAAGTTGCGATTTTGAGGGTTTTTAAGCGTTTTTGACACTTTTGCGCATAATGTAGCTCAAGCTATGTTTTTTTTGCACGAAACTTGGCTCAAAACACTATTTGGTATATGTTATTGTGTTGAAGTGGTTAGAATTCAAAATCAAAGTCATATGCTTGAAATTACATGTTAAGTTGCGATTTTAAGGGTTTTTAAGCATTTTTGGCGCTTTTGCGCATAAAGTAGCTCAAACATGGTTTGTATTGCACGAACATGGCACACAACAATATTTTGGATATATTAATATGTTTAAGTGGTTAGAATTGAAAATCCTAGTCATATGCTTGAAATTACAAGTTAAATTGCGATTTTAAGGGTTTTTAAGCGTTCTTGGAACTTTTGCGCATACAGTACCTCAAACTTGGATTGTTTTGCACGAAACTTAATACTATTTGGTATATATTAATGTATTGAAGTGGTTAGAATTGAAAATCATATTCATATGCTAGAAATTACATGTTAAGTTGCGATGTTAAGGGTTTGTAAGCGTTTTTGGCACTTTTGCGCATAAAGTAGCTCAAACTTGGTTTGTTTTGCACGAAACTTGGCACACAACACTATTTGGTATATATTATTGTGTTGAAGTGTTTAGAATTCAAAATCAAAGTCATATGCTTGAAATTACATGTTAAGTTGCGATTTTAAGGGTTTTTAAGCGTTTTTGGCACTTTTGCGCATACAGTACCTCAAACCTGGTTTGTTTTGCACGAAACTTGGCTCACAACACTATTTTGGATATATTATTGTGTTCAAGTGGTTATAATTGAAAATCCTAGTCATATGCTGGAAATTACATGTTAAATTGCGATTTTAAGGGTTTTTTAAGCGTTTTTGGCACTTTTGCGCATACAGTACCTCAAACTTGGTTTGTTTTGCACGAAACTTGGCACATAAAACTATTTGGTATATATTATTGTATTGAAGTGGTTAGAATTGAAAATCATAGTCATATGCTAGAAATTACATGTTAAGTTGTGATTTTAAGGGTTTTTAAGCGTTTTTGGCACTTTTGCGCATAAAGTAGCTCAAACTAGGTTCGTTTTGCACGAAAGAATGCACAGAACACTATTTGGTATATATTATTGTATTGAAGTTGTTAGAATTGAAAATCATAGTCATATGCTAGAAATTACATGTTAAGTTGCGATTTTAAGGGTTTTTAAGCGTTTTTGGCACTTTTGCGCATAAAGTAGCTCAAACATGGTTTGTATTGCACGAACATGGCACACAACAATATTTTGGATATATTAATATGTTTAAGTGGTTAGAATTGAAAATCCTAGTCATATGCTTGAAATTACAAGTTAAATTGCGATTTTAAGGGTTTTTAAGCGTTCTTGGCACTTTTGCGCATACAGTACCTCAAACTTGGATTGTTTTGCACGAAACTTAATACTATTTGGTATATATTAATGTATTGAAGTGGTTAGAATTGAAAATCATATTCATATGCTAGAAATTACATGTTAAGTTGCGATGTTAAGGGTTTGTAAGCGTTTTTGGCACTTTTGCGCATAAAGTAGCTCAAATTTGGTTTGTTTTGCACGAAATTTGGCACACAACACTATTTGGTATATATTATTGTGTTGAAGTGTTTAGAATTCAAAATCAAAGTCATATGCTTGAAATTACATGTTAAGTTGCGATTTTAAGGGTTTTTAAGCGTTTTTGGCACTTTTGCGCATACAGTACCTCAAACCTGGTTTGTTTTGCACGAAACTTGGCACACAACACTATTTTGGATATATTATTGTGTTCAAGTGGTTAGAATTGAAAATCCTAGTCATATGCTGGAAATTACATGTTAAATTGCGATTTTAAGGGTTCTTAAGCGTTTTTGGCACTTTTGCGCATAAAGTAGCTCAAACTAGGTTCGTTTTGCACGAAAGCATGCACACAACACTATTTGGTATATATTATTGTGTTGAAGTGTTTAGAATTGAAAATCCTAGTTATATGCTAGAAATTACACGTTAAGTTGCGATTTTAAGGGTTTTTAAGCGTTTTTGGCAGTTTTGCGTATAAAGTAGTTCAAACTTGGTTTGTTTTGCACGAAACTTGGCACACATCACTATTTGGTATATTATTGTGTTGAACGGGTTAGAATTTAAAATCCTTGTCATATGCTAGAATTTACATGTTAAGTTGCGATTTTGAGGGTTTTAAAAGCGTTTTTGACACTTTTGCGCATAATGTAGCTTAAGCTATGTTTTTTTTGCACGAAACTTGGCTCAAAACACTATTTGGTATATGTTATTGTGTTGAAGTGGTTAGAATTCAAAATCAAAGTCATATGCTTGAAATTACATGTTAAGTTGCGATTTTAAGGGTTTTTAAAGCGTTTTTGGCGCTTTTGCGCATAAAGTAGCTCAAACATGGTTTGTATTGCACGAACATAGCACACAACAATATTTTTGGATATATTAATATGTTTAAGTGGTTAGAATTGAAAATCCTAGTCATATGCTTGAAATTACAAGTTAAATTGCGATTTTAAGGGTTTTTAAGCGTTCTTGGCACTTTTGCGCATACAGTACCTCAAACTTGGATTGTTTTGCACGAAACTTAATACTATTTGGTATATATTAATGTATTGAAGTGGTAGAATTGAAATCATATTCATATGCTAGAAATTACATGTTAAGTTGCGATGTTAAGGGTTTGTAAGCGTTTTTGGCACTTTTGCGCATAAAGTAGCTCAAACTTGGTTTGTTTTGCACGAAACTTGGCACAGAACACTATTTGGTATATATTATTGTGTTGAAGTGTTTAGAATTCAAAATCAAAGTCATATGCTTGAAATTACATGTTAAGTTGCGATTTTAAGGGTTTTTAAGCGTTTTTGGCACTTTTGCGCATATAGTACCTCAAACCTGGTTTGTTTTGCACGAAACTTGGCTCACAACACTATTTTGGATATATTATTGTGTTCAAGTGGTTATAATTGAAAATCCTAGTCATATGCTGGAAATTACATGTTAAATTGCGATTTTAAGGGTTTTTAAGCGTTTTTGGCACTTTTGCGCATACAGTACCTCAAACTTGGTTTGTTTTGCACGAAACTTGGCACATAAAACTATTTGGTATATATTATTGTATTGAAGTGGTTAGAATTGAAAATCATAGTCATATGCTAGAAATTACATGTTAAGTTGTGATTTTAAGGGTTTTTAAGCGTTTTTGGCACTTTTGCGCATAAAGTAGCTCAAACTAGGTTCGTTTTGCACGAAAGAATGCACAGAACACTATTTGGTATATATTATTGTATTGAAGTTGTTAGAATTGAAAATCATAGTCATATGCTAGAAATTACATGTTAAGTTGCGATTTTAAGGGTTTTTAAGCGTTTTTGGCACTTTTGCGCATAAAGTAGCTCAAACATGGTTTGTATTGCACGAACATGGCACACAACAATATTTTGGATATATTAATATGTTTAAGTGGTTAGAATTGAAAATCCTAGTCATATGCTTGAAATTACAAGTTAAATTGCGATTTTAAGGGTTTTTAAGCGTTCTTGGCACTTTTGCGCATACAGTACCTCAAACTTGGATTGTTTTGCACGAAACTTAATACTATTTGGTATATATAATGTATTGAAGTGGTTAGAATTGAAAATCATATTCAATATGCTAGAAATTACATGTTAAGTTGCGATGTTAAGGGTTTGTAAGCGTTTTTGGCAGTTTTGCGCATAAAGTAGCTCAAACTTGGTTTGTTTTGCACGAACTTGGCACACAACACTATTTGGTATATATTATTGTGTTGAAGTGTTTAGAATTCAAAATCAAAGTCATATGCTTGAAATTACATGTTAAGTTGCGATTTTAAGGGTTTTTAAGCGTTTTTGGCACTTTTGCGCATACAGTACCTCAAACCTGGTTTGTTTTGCACGAAACTTGGCACACAACACTATTTTGGATATATTATTGTGTTCAAGTGGTTAGAATTGAAAATCCTAGTCATATGCTGGAAATTACATGTTAAATTGCGATTTTAAGGGTTCTTAAGCGTTTTTTGGCACTTTTGCGCATAAAGTAGCTCAAACTAGGTTCGTTTTGCACGATAGCATGCACACAACACTATTTGGTATATATTATTGTGTTGAAGTGTTTAGAATTGAAAATCCTAGTTATATGCTAGAAATTACACGTTAAGTGCGATTTTAAGGGTTTTTTAAGCGTTTTTGGCACTTTTGCGTATAAAGTAGTTCAAACTTGGTTTGTTTTGCACGAAACTTGGCACACATCACTATTTGGTATATATTATTGTGTTGAAGTGTTTAGAATTCAAAATCAAAGTCATATGCTTGAAATTACATGTTAAGTTGCGATTTTAAGGGTTTTTAAGCGTTTTTTGGCACTTTTGCGCATACAGTACCTCAAACCTGGTTTGTTTTGCACGAAACTTGGCTCACAACACTATTTTGGATATATTATTGTGTTCAAGTGGTTATAATTGAAAATCCTAGTCATATGCTGGAAATTACATGTTAAATTGCGATTTTAAGGGTTTTTAAGCGTTTTTGGCACTTTTGCGCATACAGTACCTCAAACTTGGTTTGTTTTGCACGAAACTTGGCACATAAAACTATTTGGTATATATTATTGTATTGAAGTGGTTAGAATTGAAAATCATAGTCATATGCTAGAAATTACATGTTAAGTTGTGATTTTAAGGGTTTTTAAGCGTTTTTGGCACATTTGCGCATAAAGTAGCTCAAACTAGGTTCGTTTTGCACGAAAGAATGCACAGAACACTATTTGGTATATATTAATGTATTGAAGTTGTTAGAATTGAAAATCATAGTCATATGCTAGAAATTACATGTTAAGTTGCGATTTTAAGGGTTTTTAAGCGTTTTTGGCACTTTTGCGCATAAAGTAGCTCAAACATGGTTTGTATTGCACGAACATGGCACACAACAATATTTTGGATATATTAATATGTTTAAGTGGTTAGAATTGAAAATCCTAGTCATATGCTTGAAATTACAAGTTAAATTGCGATTTTAAGGGTTTTTAAGCGTTCTTGGCACTTTTTGCGCATACAGTACCTCAAACTTGGATTGTTTTGCACGAAACTTAATACTATTTGGTATATATTAATGTATTGAAGTGGTTAGAATTGAAAATCATATTCATATGCTAGAAATTACATGTTAAGTTGCGATGTTAAGGGTTTGTAAGCGTTTTTGGCACTTTTGCGCATAAAGTAGCTCAAACTTGGTTTGTTTTGCACGAAATTTGGCACACAACACTATTTGGTATATATTATTGTGTTGAAGTGTTTAGAATTCAAAATCAAAGTCATATGCTTGAAATTACATGTTAAGTTGCGATTTTAAAGGGTTTTTAAGCGTTTTTGGCACTTTTGCGCATACAGTACCTCAAACCTGGTTTGTTTTGCACGAAACTTGGCACACAACACTATTTTGGATATATTATTGTGTTCAAGTGGTTAGAATTGAAAATCCTAGTCATATGCTGGAAATTACATGTTAAATTGCGATTTTAAGGGTTCTTAAGCGTTTTTGGCACTTTTGCGCATAAAGTAGCTCAAACTAGATTCGTTTTGCACGAAAGCATGCACACAACACTATTTGGTATATATTATTGTGTTGAAGTGTTTAGAATTGAAAATCCTAGTTATATGCTAGAAATTACACGTTAAGTTGCGATTTTATGGGTTTTTAAGCGTTTTTGGCACTTTTGCGTATAAAGTAGTTCAAACTTGGTTTGTTTTGCACGAAACTTGGCACACATCACTATTTGGTATATATTATTGTGTTGAACGGGTTAGAATTTAAAATCCTTGTCATATGCTAGAATTTACATGTTAAGTTGCGATTTTGAGGGTTTTTAAGCGTTTTTGACACTTTTGCGCATAATGTAGCTCAAGCTATGTTTTTTTTGCACGAAACTTGGCTCAAAACACTATTTGGTATATGTTATTGTGTTTAAGTGGTTAGAATTCAAAATCAAAGTCATATGCTTGAAATTACATGTTAAGTTGCGATTTTAAGGGTTTTTAAGCGTTTTTGGCGCTTTTGCGCATAAAGTAGCTCAAACATGGTTTGTATTGCACGAACATGGCACACAACAATATTTTGGATATATTAATATGTTTAAGTGGTTAGAATTGAAAATCCTAGTCATATGCTTGAAATTACAAGTTAAATTGCGATTTTAAGGGTTTTTAAGCGTTCTTGGAACTTTTGCGCATACAGTACCTCAAACTTGGATTGTTTTGCACGAAACTTAATACTATTTGGTATATATTAATGTATTGAAGTGGTTAGAATTGAAAATCATATTCATATGCTAGAAATTACATGTTAAGTTGCGATGTTAAGGGTTTGTAAGCGTTTTTGGCACTTTTGCGCATAAAGTAGCTCAAACTTGGTTTGTTTTGCACGAAACTTGGCACACAACACTATTTGGTATATATTATTGTGTTGAAGTGTTTAGAATTCAAAATCAAAGTCATATGCTTGAAATTACATGTTAAGTTACGATTTTAAGGGTTTTTAAGCGTTTTTGGCACTTTTGCGCATACAGTACCTCAAACCTGGTTTGTTTTGCACGAAACTTGGCTCACAACACTATTTTGGATATATTATTGTGTTCAAGTGGTTATAATTGAAAATCCTAGTCATATGCTGGAAATTACATGTTAAATTGCGATTTTAAGGGTTTTTAAGCGTTTTTGGCACTTTTGCGCATACAGTACCTCAAACTTGGTTTGTTTTGCACGAAACTTGGCACATAAAACTATTTGGTATATATTATTGTATTGAAGTGGTTAGAATTGAAAATCATAGTCATATGCTAGAAATTACATGTTAAGTTGTGATTTTAAGGGTTTTTAAGCGTTTTTGGCACTTTTGCGCATAAAGTAGCTCAAACTAGGTTCGTTTTGCATGAAAGAATGCACACAACACTATTTGGTATATATTATTGTATTGAAGTTGTTAGAATTGAAAATCATAGTCATATGCTAGAAATTACATGTTAAGTTGCGATTTTAAGGGTTTTTAAGCGTTTTTGGCACTTTTGCGCATAAAGTAGCTCAAACATGGTTTGTATTGCACGAACATGGCACACAACAATATTTTGGATATATTAATATGTTTAAGTGGTTAGAATTGAAAATCCTAGTCATATGCTTGAAATTACAAGTTAAATTGCGATTTTAAGGGTTTTTAAGCGTTCTTGGCACTTTTGCGCATACAGTACCTCAAACTTGGATTATTTTGCACGAAACTTAATACTATTTGGTATATATTAATGTATTGAAGTGGTTAGAATTGAAAATCATATTCATATGCTAGAAATTACATGTTAAGTTGCGATGTTAAGGGTTTGTAAGCGTTTTTGGCACTTTTGCGCATAAAGTAGCTCAAACTTGGTTTGTTTTGCACGAAACTTGGCACAGAACACTATTTGGTATATATTATTGTGTTGAAGTGTTTAGAATTCAAAATCAAAGTCAGATGCTTGAAATTACATGTTAAGTTGCGATTTTAAGGGTTTTTAAGCGTTTTTGGCACTTTTGCGCATACAGTACCTCAAACCTGGTTTGTTTTGCACGAAACTTGGCTCACAACACTATTTTGGATATATTATTGTGTTCAAGTGGTTATAATTGAAAATCCTAGTCATATGCTGGAAATTACATGTTAAATTGCGATTTTAAGGGTTTTTAAGCGTTTTTGGCACTTTTGCGCATACAGTACCTCAAACTTGGTTTGTTTTGCACGAAACTTGGCACATAAAACTATTCGGTATATATTATTGTATTGAAGTGGTTAGAATTGAAAATCATAGTCATATGCTAGAAATTACATGTTAAGTTGTGATTTTAAGGGTTTTTAAGCGTTTTTGGCACTTTTTGCGCATAAAGTAGCTCAAACTAGGTTCGTTTTGCACGAAAGAATGCACACAACACTATTTGGTATATATTATTGTATTGAAGTTGTTAGAATTGAAAATCATAGTCATATGCTAGAAATTACATGTTAAGTTGCGATTTAAGGGTTTTTAAGCGTCTTTGGCACTTTTGCGCATAAAGTAGCTCAAACATGGTTTGTATTGCACGAACATGGCACACAACAATATTTTGGATATATTAATATGTTTAAGTGGTTAGAATTGAAAATCCTAGTCATATGCTTGAAATTACAAGTTAAATTGCGATTTTAAGGGTTTTTAAGCGTTCTTGGCACTTTTGCGCATACAGTACCTCAAACTTGGATTGTTTTGCACGAAACTTAATACTATTTGGTATATATTAATGTATTGAAGTGGTTAGAATTGAAAATCATATTCATATGCTAGAAATTACATGTTAAGTTGCGATGTTAAGGGTTTGTAAGCGTTTTTGGCACTTTTGCGCATAAAGTAGCTCAAACTTGGTTTGTTTTGCACGAAACTTGGCACAGAACACTATTTGGTATATATTATTGTGTTGAAGTGTTTAGAATTCAAAATCAAAGTCATATGCTTGAAATTACATGTTAAGTTGCGATTTTAAGGGTTTTTAAGCGTTTTTGGCACTTTTGCGCATACAGTACCTCAAACCTGGTTTGTTTTGCACGAAACTTGGCTCACAACACTATTTTGGATATATTATTGTGTTCAAGTGGTTATAATTGAAAATCCTAGTCATATGCTGGAAATTACATGTTAAATTGCGATTTTAAGGGTTTTTAAGCGTTTTTGGCACTTTTGCGCATACAGTACCTCAAACTTGGTTTGTTTTGCACGAAACTTGGCACATAAAACTATTTGGTATATATTATTGTATTGAAGTGGTTAGAATTGAAAATCATAGTCATATGCTAGAAATTACATGTTAAGTTGTGATTTTAAGGGTTTTTAAGCGTTTTTGGCACTTTTGCGCATAAAGTAGCTCAAACTAGGTTCGTTTTGCACGAAAGAATGCACAGAACACTATTTGGTATATATTATTGTATTGAAGTTGTTAGAATTGAAAATCATAGTCATATGCTAGAAATTACATGTTAAGTTGCGATTTTAAGGGTTTTTAAGCGTTTTTGGCACTTTTGCGCATAAAGTAGCTCAAACATGGTTTGTATTGCACGAACATGGCACACAACAATATTTTGGATATATTAATATGTTTAAGTGGTTAGAATTGAAAATCCTAGTCATATGCTTGAAATTACAAGTTAAATTGCGATTTTAAGGGTTTTTAAGCGTTCTTGGCACTTTTGCGCATACAGTACCTCAAACTTGGATTGTTTTGCACGAAACTTAATACTATTTGGTATATATTAATGTATTGAAGTGGTTAGAATTGAAAATCATATTCATATGCTAGAAATTACATGTTAAGTTGCGATGTTAAGGGTTTGTAAGCGTTTTTGGCACTTTTGCGCATAAAGTAGCTCAAATTTGGTTTGTTTTGCACGAAATTTGGCACACAACACTATTTGGTATATATTATTGTGTTGAAGTGTTTAGAATTAAAAATCAAAGTCATATGCTTGAAATTACATGTTAAGTTGTGATTTTAAGGGTTTTTTAAGCGTTTTTGGCACTTTTGCGCATACAGTACCTCAAACCTGGTTTGTTTTGCACGAAACTTGGCACACAACACTATTTTGGATATATTATTGTGTTCAAGTGGTTAGAATTGAAAATCCTAGTCATATGCTGGAAATTACATGTTAAATTGCGATTTTAAGGGTTCTTAAGCGTTTTTGGCACTTTTGCGCATAAAGTAGCTCAAACTAGGTTCGTTTTGCACGAAAGCATGCACACAACACTATTTGGTATATATTATTGTGTTGAAGTGTTTAGAATTGAAAATCCTAGTTATATGCTAGAAATTACACGTTAAGTTGCGATTTTAAGGGTTTTTAAGCGTTTTTGGCAGTTTTGCGTATAAAGTAGTTCAAACTTGGTTTGTTTTGCACGAAACTTGGCACACATCACTATTTGGTATATATTATTGTGTTGAACGGGTTAGAATTTAAAAACCTTGTCATATGCTAGAATTTACATGTTAAGTTGCGATTTTGAGGGTTTTTAAGCATTTTTGACACTTTTGCGCATAATGTAGCTTAAGCAATGTTTTTTTTGCACGAAACTTGGCTCAAAACACTATTTGGTATATGTTATTGTGTTGAAGTGGTTAGAATTCAAAATCAAAGTCATATGCTTGAAATTACATGTTAAGTTGCGATTTTAAGGGTTTTTAAGCGTTTTTGGCGCTTTTGCGCATAAAGTAGCTCAAACATGGTTTGTATTGCACGAACATGGCACACAACAATATTTTGGATATATTAATATGTTTAAGTGGTTAGAATTGAAAATCCTAGTCATATGCTTGAAATTACAAGTTAAATTGCGATTTTAAGGGTTTTTAAGCGTTCTTGGCACTTTTGCTCATACAGTACCTCACACTTGGATTGTTTTGCACGAAACTTAATACTATTTGGTATATATTAATGTATTGAAGTGGTTAGAATTGAAAATCATATTCATATGCTAGAAATTACATGTTAAGTTGCGATGTTAAGGGTTTGTAAGCGTTTTTGGCACTTTTGCGCATAAAGTAGCTCAAACTTGGTTTGTTTTGCACGAAACTTGGCACAGAACACTATTTGGTATATATTATTGTGTTGAAGTGTTTAGAATTCAAAATCAAAGTCATATGCTTGAAATTACATGTTAAGTTGCGATTTTAAGGGTTTTTAAGCGTTTTTGGCACTTTTGCGCATACAGTACCTCAAACCTGGTTTGTTTTGCACGAAACTTGGCTCACAACACTATTTTGGATATATTATTGTGTTCAAGTGGTTATAATTGAAAATCCTAGTCATATGCTGGAAATTACATGTTAAATTGCGATTTTAAGGGTTTTTAAGCGTT